>NW_017176883.1:379114-384395 GCF_001652005.2 Ceratina calcarata | reverse complement strand
TGAAGAAGAAATTATTGATAATAGAAATATTTCAGCAGCAGACGCAAACACCACTGTAAAAGATTGAGCGAATATCGTAGGAAAAAGGTAGATAAGTACAAGCATCACGGTACAGTGGAAACGCAACACTTTAGTGGAGGAAAGACGCCCGAGTTCCATTTCCTCTGATTCCTGGGATACCAGCCCGTTGCCGGTTGGAATGCAATTTATTTTCAAGTTCGAAGCGGCGCCGCGGCGTGAAAGCTTTCACCGAACTATGTTTTTGAAAGTTAGGCAACTATTTCGTATTCTTTGTTTCAAAGCGCGCAAAGGATCGCGCAATTATCGTAAATCAATTTACGAGTGAGAAACTTCATGACGAGACGTCGTTTAGAATAATAATTCTAACTTCTCTGTTTATCAAATCTTTTTCACGTGTGAATCGTATGACGACGTTTCTTTGTGCGTTTGGTAACGAAGCGTGAAACGTTGAAGAGAATGCGAGGGTATGAAGAGATGAACGATTAAATTTTTCAAGGTGTAGACCGAGTCTTGTTTTTAGTTCAATAAAACTAGAATTATACCCATGCTTCTTTAAGTATAAATTATAAATTAATATAAAGTATTTGGATTAGTTCATGAATTCATTTGCTCACAAAGTTGAAAGTAATTTCGTCAAGTTTTTACGCGATTTTCTTGAAGGCTCGTCAAAGTTCTATATGAACGTTATAAAAAAAAAAACGAGTCGGTCTAACAGCCGTGACAGAGCGCGCGTTCTCAGCGGACGGAGTGCAGATGTTACCGACATTCTTGTTCACATCCCCCGCCGCTGGCGAATCCATCCGGAACGATCGTATTTTCTTTGTTACTGCCAATCAGGCTGACACTTGTCAAACTCCCCGGTTTAAGTGAAACAAGAAAATATCGCGAAGACCTCGGTGGAACGTTACGTGGAAAAGTGGATAACGGATAAATCGGTGAGAAACGCGCGCCTCGTATTATGCATATCCGAGTAAAACGCAGGGGAGGAAATAAGAGAGAAGAACGTATGATCGCGATAAATCTTATCGCAAACTGAAATATAGACAGAGCTTTTCTTATAGCTTCTTCGATAATTAATGTAGACGCTTAAATCGTACTCGAGTGAAAAAATTCTGAAGAATTTCCGTCAATTATTAAAATCATTTTTTTAAATCAACTATCTGAAGCTTTACCAGAATTAATGTAACCATTTATCTCATAACGCCTCTACACATATATCTAAAACATGTTAAATTTTATACACTAATTCGAAGTTGAAACATTTTTCGAACAATGCCTTGCACGTCTCGCATTCATTTTTCAGATAGAACACATTTTTTACAGCCGTTGTGGCTTGTTCCGGCAATATCGTTTAACAATAAAACCGTGGAACGACGTAACCCACAGAACGGCGTAGAGGCTGCCTTTAAAAACGGTCGAATGAATTTTCAACGGATTATTACTCGACGTATTAGGACCGCCCCCAGCTCCGTCTAGCAAAGGAGAAGAAGGAAGAAAGCGGCGTTATTGGGAAACGGTAAATATTTCTCGGCGTGCACGGTAGAACGGGTATAAAAGGCGGCACGGGACGGAGTCGAGTGCCGATGGAACCCTGCTCCGTGCGCGTGCACCCACGCGAATGAAAAGGAGCTACGATATGGGAGACAAAAACCGGCAGTGCGAATGGAATGCCCTGGCTTACAATTGAAATCGACCCACTGATTCATTTTGCAAATGGGCGAACCTTCTTTGAAATTAGAATCGAAGTACCTAAATCGTTAAAGTAGTAACATGAATATTTTAATTCGATTTTCTACAGAATAAATATAATAAAATTTATTTAATTGAATCAATATATTTTATACTAATTCTAATTCATTCTCTTAAGTTCTACTGATAAAATCAGTTTATTTTTTTTACTTTACACGATAATTTTTATGGTGTCATACAAGTTTTCAATAATCGTTGCATAATCGACAAGAAATAGAACAGAAACAGAACAGGGAGAAATTCTGAAGTGTCTGGAAGAGAAGCGGGGGTGGTCGAGTGTCCCGTAAGGGATGTTTACGAAGGGGTGTGGGGTTGTAACAGTACGAGGAAAGTGTAAGCGCCGTGGAAGCGAGAAGCGGATGAACAGGATGGTAAACTCGGAAACGCTTTGTCCGGTGGCTAGGTCTGTCTGGCGTCGTTTTCACGCCGGCTTGAACGCGCTTTTCGTGTAAACCGCTTACGAACGAGCCGTAAACGCGGCGAAAATGGCTGATCCGAGCCTGCCGGGATACGCCGAGGATACGAAATCGAAAGGCGAGCGCGGTAACGACTGTGTATGCTCTACGTCCTTCCGTACGATGACCATAAACTGCTTGTTTACATGTACAAATGATCGCTATTTTGTCGCGGTAGGTACGCGAGTGGATGCGGATAATAAGTAGAAACAAGTGATTCGTTGTACGAAAGTCTCTCGAGTCTCTAATTTCGTTACCAAAAATAGCAGTAATGGCAATTATCTAACATGATCAACAGACATTTTCATGTTTCATCTCTTAAAAAAAATGCAATTGAATTTTCAGCATTGAAACATGTACTTTGATTTTTATTATTAATTCTCATTATAACAATCTAAACACGATCACATTCCTACTGTCAGTTAAAATCAGCAGACATACACTCTGACCTCGTTCGACCTGCGTTCTAATCACTGAAACGTGTAGCAACATGTGTAACCTTCGAAGAAGGGTGGAGAGTCGTGGATAACAGCAATGGAGAACGGAGAGGAGTTCGTCATCGTGGAGAGCACGCATCGCAATAACCGCTCGACAAATATTTAACCTGGTCGGGTACTCGCGTGGGAATGCCGGCTGGCACTGGCGTAATGTGCTTTCGGTGTCGCAATGTCGCCCGGCCCCGGAATGTCACACGCTCGACGGATACCCGGCGTTAGCGACGCGGTCATACAACTCGCACTGATTTTTCCTCGTATGAAACTCACGTAAAAAAGAACGATTCTGATCGGTCATAGCCAAAGAATACGTATCTGCCTATCTTTGTGCATATACGAATTTATAAGCCCTGGTGCGCCATACGTATATCTCGTTAACCCATTCGCTGCCAAGGACGAGTATACTCGTCTTTGGCAGGGTGTCACGCATTGCCAGGACGAGTATACTCGTCCTGCTTTAAATATATTATAACATGCAGGCTCTTTTGAAGGCCCATTGCCAACAACGAGTATACTCGTCTTTGGTTTTCTGCTTCTAAATGATTATGTATGATAATATATGTGCTCTTACCAAGAAATAACAGGGTTTTGGTAAACAATAGCACTCAAAATATAAATGGCAATAGGAATGACTTCATATAATTTAGGCTTGGCAGCGAATGGGTTAATGAATATATTATTTACATTTCTTCTCGATTCTCTTTTACTTGATGGCGAGTATAATTTGCAAAATGAAGAGAAACAGCTACTGCAAGGAGAAGAATCGATGAGAACGTGGAACTCGATAAGGATAGGATCGTCCGCATGGGAATCAGGGTTTGCGTCTAGTTCCATTGCGACCAGCTTTGATAACCAGGGAACGGTGGCTCGATAAAACGCTTTCGGGAACAGCGCCGAGCTCTTGCCTTTTAGAAATACATATCCAAGCGTTCCATCGAACGACGAGTAGGTGGAACGCTTGTTTCGTCGTTGTTAAATACCACCAGTGATTTTATGCGAAATCGAAGCTGCCCGAAGGATCGCCTTATGGGGCGGTGGTACAGGTGCGCCGTGAGCAAACGGCTCGCGAATGGGAAATTTATTCGCTGATCTTGAAACGCGAGGTAAAATACAAAATAATGCGGAGAGTCTCTATGGAAGAAGTCGTGAGCGTAGAATAATGTCGCGCGTTGCTATCCATTTGCAGTAAAGTAACTCGTCTGTAACCGACAGACTTTGTTTGAACTAATCTCAAGTAGCGATGAAAATCTTAAGTTTATCGACGATGCGTGTGTGTATATTTAATTCAAAGAAATTCCTTCAGGTTATTCTGAAATTTCGATTTCGACTACTAGTTTCGAGATTTATTCAAGGATCAATAGAAGAGGTACGTTTCACTTATTAATTACAGTTAGCTGTTCAGCGATACGAAATAATTTTAGAATGTGCATATCCGGCCTGGTCGTGCATCGGAGGTTCCGATTAAACCGCTGGCGAATGGAGATTTATTTCGATAAACATTCGCGACTCTCGTCCGTTCATTTTTCACGTACGCTGTTTTCGACGTCGATTGCCCAGAGTCGTCACGCGATGCTTGATTCGTTTTGAAATTTACTTCGTTTCCGTCGACGTTTAAATGATCGAGGATATTTTGTATTATGCGAGCCAGAGATGAAAAACATGATACGCAGAATTCGGGAGTAGCGTTGAAATGTAACGAGATGAAACCGAAACGAAGAAGCATACTCGAACGAGAATTCGAGTGGTTTTTGGCATACGTCCTTATTTAAAAATTAATTAAAAACCAGCGAGACGAAATCGACGAAATGAGTTTACGAATTATACGTTGAATATTTCTGCTCTAATAATATCAAAAGTATTTTCTAATATTTTTTCGCATTCCTTATTAAGCTTTGTTTGTTAACGTGATATCGCGTACCATTATTTAACTGTATTAAATGTAATTAAACCCTCCATTTCTCTGCTGTTCTCAGCTTTTGAAGATGTACTTTCGTTCCCAAAAGACTGGTCTTTGTTGTATAAATTCTTGGCATTTCGCTGCAGCTGACTGCAAATAGTCTAATTTGGTGCTCTCAGCTTCCTTGAATCGTTTGTTTACGCTCTTCCCAGTTTCTCTAATGCGCACCACTGTGACTTATGATTAGACCGCGCAACGCCGAGTAATCATTTTCTATTCACCGTATTCACCGCTAATGTTGTCTATTTATAAGCCGTTTGTACTTGCGGCAACGAAATATAAAGCAATATCGCGGTAAATGAAAATTATCGTGTACAAAGTCCAAAACCTTTTATTTTAACATGATGCCGTTTAAAGATCAAACTAAATGCGATTGCATTTAGATTTTATTGCATATATAAAGTTGTTGCAAATATTGAATTAGCGAGAAAGGATTGCTAAAGAGTGGCAGTCTTATGGGACTTTGTATCGCATGACAATTAAAAAGAAATCAGACGTCGGAAGAATAATGCTAATAATAAATAGCTACGTGTTAAAAAGTATAGAAGGAAATATCCAATTAAGTATTGGGGCAAAATAATTTTTATACTGAAATTGTGGGCACT
>NW_017176883.1:371376-377624 GCF_001652005.2 Ceratina calcarata | reverse complement strand
CATAAACTTTTGGTATTGACTGTATAGCCAATACATCCTTAAATCATGAACTCTCAACATGAGATCAATCAATTGAAAGAAAATTACGCGAGTTGCCTACTCAACATTATTGTATTTTATTACAGACGGTGTGACCCGATTATTTTCCATGTTTTAACGTTTGGACGGTAAATATAGGCGGCTCTGATGAGCAACATGTGTTCAACAGAATTTTCTTAACGGTACCGGGACTGCAGGTCATCAAACTTTATTCATCCGACATTTTTTCTCAATACTTCATCGCATTCATAAATATTCGAAGTATAATGATATCGTGCGAACGACTGTCTTATTTCCAAAGAAAATTGTTATAATAATTCAATGGAAGTGTCGATTATACTTTGTAATTTAAAAAAATAAAACAGTAAAATTAACGCAATCTTTATCGAATATCTGACTTTATAAGATTTAATTACTATTAATTGGCAGAAGTAAATAAAACGCATTTATTCTTTAAAAATCTAAATTTCACGTATGCTTAACGGTAATTCAAGAAGAGAATATAAAAGGTATTGATCGTTCGGTTCGTATCGCGTAAGGGGAAGTGCGTCAGTTCCTTGCTACGCCCTTGGGGCTCACTTTCCTCGATTCTCGCCAATTTCCCGCAGGAGCCGGACCTACGTAGGGACCGACCTTCCTCCTCCGGTGGTTCCGCACTTTTCGTACACGTACCGACCAACCGACCGACCGACGGCGATTTGCATAACTGTCTGTTCTACTTTCCGCCGGGACGGTTCTCCTTCTCAATCTAACTTTACGCAACGAACGAACCCAGCCACGGGTCTCCCGTGTGTTTTCCACCGAAGACCAAATTACTCCGTTATGAAAATTCTCCCAGGAATTTGGACAAAAGGAAAAAGAAATTAGGACTCGGCACAGCCTTTGTCTAATTACTTTCGTTCCCGAATCGTTTCGAGTCCTCGACGTGATGATCGGCAAAGAACACGATTCATCGTAATTTGGAAAAACGAGGGAGACAAAACAAAATTGAAGGCAACAAGTAATTGCTGTGGGAATTATAAAAAAGTATTAATCGAATAATGAATTCATCTTGCTCCACATTCCTACTGTCTTACGGAAGGAACGTAAGAAACCGGAGGAACGCGTTAGAATCGAACAATTTACACTTCACGGTCAACTTGGTTTCCAATCTAAAACGATACAGATGAGCGAACAAAACACGTCATTCACCGTTCCTTGACATTTTTCGTTTACCTTCTGCTATCTTGCTCACCGAGGCGTTGCCCCTGCTCGTCGAGATGTGTTTTTACCTTTTCTAAAAAGGTGCAGGGAACCACGTCGAAGGTGTTTAAGCGTCGAACCTCTGATAAACTGTCTCTTTAAAATTCACGCCAATTTAACATCGACGTAAAACAGAGTATTCATGAGATAAGAATTTTCTACGTGAACTTTACGATTCGTTCTTCAGTATTGATTTTTAAATATTTAAAACCCATCGATCGAACCATTTAACGTTACTGGCGAGTATTGAGTCAGAAGGAGTGAAACAAGGTGCAGAAAACAAGAATTCCTGGCAACAAGAAACCTCCTTTCTTACAGACGTTTCCGCCGCGCCGTTTCGATTCTCACCCGTTTGAAATTCCACCGGGCTCTCTAGTCGGCTTCCGCAAAAACCGCCCCCCCGCGCTCGGAATTTCGCGAACGGACACCGTCACCGTTCGACGACGGAGGAAAAGAGAATCGTCGCCGAATTTCCTTCTGGCACAACAAGCGAAATCGTACGGGAGCGGTATTGACTCTCGCGTTTTCGAAAGAATCGTCCGACTTACAGTCTTGATCGACGCGGCGGGCTACGCGAGAAACGCGTTACGAATTTCGAGCACGTACCGATTCTACGCGGAGATTTTCTTGATATCTACTCGCGTTATGCACTGGATCCTCCTTCCTTCCTTCCCTTCGCTGAGCTCTTGATTCGAACGTAGCGAGGAAAACGTGGGCGATATAGAGCAATGAGCCGAATCGTGCAACTAGCTATCGGAAACGTTTAAAAATAATTTCTGAAATTCATATACGATTACCAACTGAGATGAACGTAACACTGTAATCATCAAACGATTTCGTTCTAATTAAAACTGACGTTTATTATAACAAACTGAGAACGTAATTACTTTTACAATGTAACAATAAATGATACGATAACTGATATAATGAATGAGATGATTGCAGAACGAATCAATTGGCCAGCAACTTTTTTCGATGAGAAACCAATCATCGGTCCGACCTTGCGTTCAAAACGGAAAAGAGAAAAAAAAAAGGGGGGAAGGAGAAACCAGTTACGTTATGCGATCGACGATCGTTCTGGAATTCCCACGGATCGCTATTAAAACGAGCGAGCGGCGCGTAAGCGGGGTTAAACGCAATTTGTGCGGTACATTGTACTTTAGGGAACGATTTTATGGGTGCAATTTTGGTACACGATCTCCCCGTCGCGGACGGAGTACCGATATACCGAATGAGCATGTTTCGTCGACGGCGAACGCCTAATTACCCTTTCTCGTTAACTTCCTGACGGATAAAAGGAATTAGGTCCAACGCGGCTCATCACGTAGGCGAATCATATAAATATAATCTGATACACCGTTTTGTAAATGTTTTATAAGACAAAAAATCATGAAAGGAATAAAAGATCATTAGTTTAAATTATTAGGTGAAGTAAAAAGTTCTGAGCCTTTTTCGTTACATGGCTTTGGTGAGCCATATCTTACGATGTATACGTTGTATCTTCTCATTCTATACGGCAAATTAAAGGCGACATAACGCCTTAAAAAAAGTCTTGTGACAATTTTTTGATGAGTGAATCCAGTTGTGTGTTAGTGCGTTCCAAAGTGGAGGAAAAAACGAGAAAATTCGATACATTATTCAGTACCACTACGACCAAGGGGAAAAAGCGATGCAGGCGGCCAAAAAAATTTGTGCTGTTTATGAATCCAATACAGTATCGAATGCAATAGCAAAGCGGTGGTTCCAACGTTTCCGTTCTGGTAATATGGACGTCGAAGATGAGACACGCTCTGGTAGGCCAATCGTCGAAAACGTTGATAAAATCATGGAAATCGTCGAGTCAGACCGGCATGCGAGCACTTATTTTATTGCCCAGGAACTGAAGATTAGCCAGAAAACCGTTTGGAACCATTTGCATAAGGCTGATCTCAAGAAGTCAATTTCATCGTCGAAATAAAGACAAAAAAGGCTCAGAACTTTTTACTTCACCTAATTCATAAGGAATTGAACGTGTAACTTAAGGAATTGAACGTGTAACATTAAATATCATCACTGACTTTCTAATTAGAAATTCTGTTAAAAGAACGATCAAAGGTGATACGAAAAGAACGAAATTCTATCTGTAAGAGGATTTGAATGGATTTACGTTTGACCATCAGCTCCTTAAAGGAAGTGGAAAACAAACGGGGTGGTAACATCCACTGAAGGGTACGGCGGGTTCGCGTGCCCGTGAGTCGCAATTACAATCGTGTTACCCGTACATCAAAGATCGCGTAATGAGTTTCAGCCGTAGAAGACGGCAGCGGCGACGACGATGGAATTCAGGATGATTCGAAAAAGGGGACGCGAGAGAGAGAAAGGGTGGGATTTCTCTGTGCATTTTAATAAAGATTCCAGACCGTGCGATTCGTGGCGCGAGGCTGTGAAACCGAAGAACGATAAAAAGGGGAGAAAACCGGGGACAAAGAGAAGTCGCGTTATGAGACTCCAGTAACTCACTGCGGTGTTCCCCGGAATAAGAAGAAAAGGAAGAGGGTGAGAGGAACCACGAGGAGGCGGGCCGGGTTCGATAATTTCAAAGGGGATTAGATAGATACCGCAAACGTACATGGGCTCTTTTTAGTTTCGATAAGTAATTGCTCGGCTTTTGTCGCGTCGGAACGAATCGCCACTTCTTCGGGCCGAATCGTGCCCGATTTTTCATCGCGGATGAAAGGAAGACCGGGATCGAATCTGGTGCACTATTCTGAACCGCCTCTGACAATAAGTGAGACGTAACACCGTAATGAAATATAATTCCTTTTAGTGGACCTATTTTAATAATTTCACATACTTCGAGAGAGGAACGAAATTATAAAAAAAGAGCATAACTTCATGCTGCTCTCAATGATTAAAAATCGTTAGTTTGCAACGAAGCAGGGGCAGGGGGAATCGAAAGAAAGTTCAAGCGGATCAAACGTGAATCGGATCAACGAGGTTGAATCGTGATAGCCGGAGATACGAAGAGAGCTAAACCTTTGGGTAAGAGGATCTCGGCAACCGAGGAAGTAAATACGTACGTGTAACAAGAGAGGAACTATCAGAGATTCAACGAAGACGGGCAAAGAGCAGAAATGGAAGAAGGGAGGAACGCGCGAGATGGACGGACAGACCGACGGCCGGACGGGCGGAGAGACAATGGAGAAACCGGGAATCGAGCTAACGGCGGAATGCAGCTGGAACGCTGGAACGTCGTGTTTGTGTGATCGACCACGCGGTAATGGTTACACGTGTAACGCCATAACGGATACACGCGCCGACTCCTCGTGCACGCAAGTTATCCGCTTCGCGTCTGATCGTGAGCGTTCCGCGGTGGAACGAAACTGCGAACGCAATCCACGAGGTGCAAGTCGGACGATCCAAGTACACACGTTCCTCTGTTTCAATTTCTACTCGCTGTGGTTCGCACATTCATTTTAAAACTCAGGAACAATCTTGAAATCCCAGAGACAAGCCCTCATTGCGACTTAGATTTATACTGGATAAACTTGTATTTATTTTGCTCTTGTTATGACTTAGAGTCGATTCAACGCATCATGCGTGCACCACGCTTGACTCATTTCCAAAATTACTGAACTCGAAAATGTACAACAATTATTTTAATTTCATGTTCGATAATTATTTTTCATCGGTCAAAGATCGATCTGATCATTTCCATAAGAAAATTATTTCGAGACGGCAGATTCCAATGAACCAGTAGACGCGCATGTACAAGGCAACGAACTCGAATGGCTCAAATCGGAGTACTTACAATTAGTTCGATATTCCAACCATCCGAGTCGTTAGACATTACGACTACCTGTAACCTCGTCGAGAAGATCTCGCGGATACGGGAGAACCAGAGCGGAAGTTTACGCGCTCGCCCGTGCCTACTATACCCGCTGCTTACTCCTTTCGCTAACCGCACACAGTTACCGTCGCCTGTTAACGCAATTAATTTGCCGCGAGCGACTGGAATTTCGCGAGCAACGTCCAATATGTACGTACGTACGTACGTGTGTACTTTCATGAAAGTGAACAGTGTATTTTTCCAACTGTGTTTTCCTGCCTATTTTATCATCTAATTAGTTGGTTTCTGACCATGATTAATAAAAAATTAAGAACTCTCGTCAATACTTCTCGTGAATATTATAAGAGACGTTCATTGTATTTATTTATGGCAGTAAATGCTTTCATTCCACAAGAGTTGATCAATTTTTTATTTCCTGCCTCCGATTAAAGTAATGAGAGATCAGAGGTAATGAGGTCGATCTCTACTAGCTTTCAAGCTTAACATCGAACACCGCGTTTAAAAGACGATCGAAAGGACTACAATTACGGTCCAAGTGTGATTCGACGCGCGACGCAACGGGCACTTTATCCACGAGGATAGAACACGATTGTCGTAACCCTAAACTTGCGAGTTTAAAGCTCCAAAAGACGGGGAAGTTTAACGAGCACGTCCCAAGTTCCAGGCTGCACGCGAATGCAAAGGGACACAAACGTGGTTAGCGTATACACCCTCGCTCGTAAATCTTAAAATACATTGCGCAACAAACGAGGTCTTAACAAAATTTAAATAAACGAATGAGAATTTTTAATATACTCATTATTCTAATGAATGAATCGAAGGATTCTTTAGTATCATGTATACATACACAGTCGTAGTTGAAGTTATGGTCAGCAGTTGGTGTCCGGTTTGCTCTACTTTCATGATATAAAACCTTTTAAAAAATCGCAGGTACTTTAACAAATGGATTTATCGTACAACAAATATCAGTATAAAAAAATTAATAGAGAATTAACATGAAATCAAATGTAATCTGACTAAAAACGTTTTGATCCCACTATAAGTTTATCCACTTTATTAAAACGATCTTTCAATTGAATCTATCACCAGATAATATTCGTCAGATTTCTACTAAATAGATAATGAGGGGCAAGTAGAT
>NW_017176883.1:290592-371048 GCF_001652005.2 Ceratina calcarata | reverse complement strand
AGACTTACGAGCGTGTGTGTACGTACGTGAGTACGTATACATATCTTCTCCACCTCCACGCGCACCGGAAGTAATCGTTTTAACGTGCAATGGCAGCGATCGTTAAGTACCGCGGGCCTCGTCTTACGTCACGGTCTGACTAGCGATGGGAACAACGCGGGTCACTAAACCGATCAATGATTTCTCGGTTCCTCGTCGTGCTTATGAGAAATAAACGACGACGAGCAGATGTCAATTATATGCAATTGGAAATTGTTTAATTATTGAAGATGATACCGAGTGAATTTTGCATGAATCTGAAGTTTGAAACTAGTATCCAATTTAAAGCGACTTAAAATGATTTCGTATGATATATATGACACATAAACCTCGTAACTGGTTTTGTCAGCAATTCGATAAATGGAACGTTTGATCGGAAATCGAAGGAGAGAACGCGTGCCCATCGCTAGTCACGACCACCCTAAGACTACCTACGTACTTCGGCTACGCCTCGACACATTGGCTCGACCCACGCGTCCATTGTCTTCTCTTTCGGACGATGCTGCCTGATGTGTAAGAGGGAACGAGATACCTATTCGCGGATATACGTTTCAGCGAGAGAAAAAATGTTACCGCTGGAATTATAGGCAGATAGACAGATACGTAGGACGATGCCGGGATATCGAGATCCGACGCCACGCCGCGGATCGCGTGGTTCAACATTTTTAAAACGGAATAGAGAGGTTTGTAATTAACGAACCGTGCGCCGGGTCGACAATATACCAAAACCGTTTGCCAACGTGAATTTACGATATGCAAATGGGAAATCTTCCAGTGAACTTCGATCAGTCAATTTCTAATAAACAGAATGGAAAATCTTTGTCGAGAATAACTGGTGACTCATGATATTCCAAAGAAAAGAGAAATACCTGTTATGTTGAATGATAGTAGAAATCAATCACTTAATCGATAAAGAAAAATTTGAAGAATTTATAAATAAAAGTGAGAGCAACGAAACAATAATTTTCTTTCGAAACAATGTCCACGAAGACGATGACTAACCCTTAACCCTGTCGTTCGGTCGCTCGTAAAAGTTGCAGACTTCCAACTGGACAAAAGGAAGACTAGGGTCCGCCGTGGAACAATGTGACATCGTGTCGAAAGTGGCGTCTCGCTAACACCCAGGAGAGACGAGAGGTCGTTCGAAAACGCGCAAACAGAGGAGGACGAGAGGGAACGAACGTTCTCGTACACACGGGCCGATACTCCGCGGGTCTCTCACGAGTTCCCCGCGACGTGAATCATGCCAGTTCCGGTCCATCCCACGCGCATATATGTATATGTATATACATAAGTCCGTGTCCCTGAAACACCCGCACCTCGGTCTCGTCCTCGTCTCGACGCATCCCTTCTCCGACTCGTGCATCGTCTCGATTACATTTTGAATTTATGAAATACTCATACGGCTTCCACCTTCTATCCACTGTGTTATAATGCTAAATCAAGTTCAGCTCTCCTATTCGTCATGACACAAAAATATTTTATGTGCAACTGAGCATTTTTCCAAGTTCAAGAGTTTCGTAACTTTACGACGTAATAAATGAGAATTTGATTAGCAGCAAAAATCGAAAGACGTCTCAGGTCTTATTTTGAATGCACGTAAAATCTGCTGGGAATCCGGATTAATATTTGAAGAGATATCGCTGGTGCAGGGTAATACAGATAAAGAGAGCCAGTCTAAGGTGGCTGTCAGGAAAGCACAACGTACAACGGGTGGCCTGATGGGGCACGCGTACCCTGTTATAAGCCCCCACGCCCCCTTTTAGCCTCGGCACGGCTCAGTAACACGAGAACGGGACTTTGTGCCACGTAATGCTGCTGTAGCATGAAACTTGCAGCCGTTCCGGCTGATACGTGAACTTACAACCCCCGAGTAGACGCGTGGCGGGCTCGCATCCGTGAGCAGACCGCGTCGGAAGAGGGGCCGACGTCGAGGGTTTATCTCGAATTCTAGTTACCTCTCTAGACGAACTGGTTTCTCAGTGCATCTTTTACCCCCCCTTTTTCGTGAATGATTGTTACAATTAACCCCTCGACGTCGGGTTCCGTGCCTCGCGCAATCTCGAATTTCCACCAAGTGTGCCATGAATCATGTTCCTCGCTCCTTTGATGATTCGTTAATCTAAAATTGAAATCTTGCAACGGTGCGCCTTTCGTTCACGTTGATGAGAGAAGAGTTCGCCGCATTCTTTGTACACCAAGTACGTACATGTTCGAATTTAAGAATAGATAACGTTTAATTAGAGATCGGCCAATTCTACGTGGTTGTGTCGAATCTCGAAAGAAAACGCGGAAGTTCCGCGGTTCGACGGAAGCGAGCGGAAGACACGGAATCCAGTTACCGCGGTCGAAAAAGGACTCGCGCCTGGTGCAACAAAGGGGTCTCGATATTTTCTCGTTAAAAGTTGGCCGGAGTTTCTATTTTAATTACAGGCTATCGTTTCTCGATCGCGACGAGCCGTGGAGTTATTCGCGGCCGGACGATACGCGTAGCTCAGCCGGAGCGAGCGGCGTTAAATTCTGCCCTCTCCGTTCCGAATCGGCTCGTTGATTCGACTCGGAACGGTGGCCATTTTTCACGCATGCCCGCGCCCTTTTCCCGCGCGACAACCGCTGTCTACGGTTTTCGACCTCTCCGCTCCCCCCTTCACCGGCGTACGTGTGTTCGACCGTGTGCGGGGGCGCTATCGCGTGCCTCTTTTTCCACCGAAAAACCGCTGATGAAGACGAACAGCCGCGAGCAAACCGACAATGCGATAGACCGTGAAGCCGCGATAACGCTGCTGCCTCGTTGCTCCTGTCACGCACCCGCGCGCGATGCTTGCGTAATTATGATTAAGAACGTCGGATAGATCCCCGGATCGCTGCCTCCCGCCTTTCAACGGAATTAACCCGTCGAACGGATCGCGGATATCCGCTTTCTGCCACGCTTTACTGCTCACTTAAAACCAGAGTCCAATTTTACAGCATGTTTCATTTTCCATAATTATCCATGCAATTATGTCGTATACACTTTTTTTTATCGGTTTCTTTCTTTATCAATAAGATTTACTAAGACCGCATCTTCTGCTTTTTAAGTATGAAACTTCTTCTAATGATTATTATTAATAGGGCAAGTGTGTACTCGCTGTTCGTTCTCAGAGGGACCTCATATATCCGTTGCCGAACTTCTTGGACTAGTTCTACTGAATGATCTCGGTTAAAGGTTCACTGACGCATGCAACATAAACTTGCAAAGCTGTCTAAGCGTCTTTGACTCATAGCTCGTAAAACGAACAGATCCAAATAATAGAGACTTTACTGAAACTTTCGAATACTGGAAATTATATGTGCGTCTATATTTGTTCGTAAACTGCCATTTGTGATTCTATAAAAGTTTTGTTAAAACTGAGCTTGAATTATTTTACCATTCCCAATTAACCGCATAGAGTTTTTAAAATAATTTATGATATCTTAGAATTAAAATTGTTTTTAATACGATCACTGGAATTGACGAGCGTTCCTCTTACTGCTGGGAATAAATCAATAATCCAGCTCAAGAATGTTCCCTGCCTCACGTCCTTTACGACCAAGCCGTTCTCAAAGGAAACAGGAATATCTATTCGCTTTTCTGAAGCATCCACCTCAAAGCCATTATAGATACAAAGGATCAACCATTACTAATTGCAAAATGCCATGAGTCAAATCCTCAGGAGATTCAATCAAATCAATCGTGATATAGGATACGTTATCAGAATTAACGATACTCACATTTATTGCAAACAATACAACGAATATCTTTTAGAATCGATTCATATTTCAGATTCAGATTGTTATATTCTTTGCATGTTAATTAGTACAGGTGGAACATCTACCAGGGTATGAAAAAGACTGGAGAGAAAAGAGGAATGAAAGCCGAAGAACGGGATGGCGTGATACGTTGTAAATTTATGTTCAATTCCGCAACGGCCGAGCGGAATTTTCGCGCAGGCAATAAACCTTCGTGCGGTGAACATCGTCGAGAGGAACGAGGCGACTCTCCAACCGGTATAGATGAACAGATCACCGAGGAAAAAAAATAGAGACGATCACGACGGGGACGGACGTACAGGGGACGTCGACGACGAGGAGAGAGAGAGAGGGAGAGGACGGCGATAAACACAATTGGAATCGAATATCGAAAAGCACGACGGGAAAGAGAAGGAAAGAGGAATTTCGGCGGCACAAAAGGTTCGGCGTGGCGCGGACGTATTTAGAGCGGAACTGGCCTAACCCGAAATTCGACCCCAGCGTGAAACGCCGCGCCGGCGACCGACGATTTATGCAGAGACAGAATTATTTGTGACGCTTGTACGGGCCGCGTACGGGAAAATACGGCCCGGGTCCCCATCCCGTTTTAACAAGGGGTAGGAAGGGCCTGAATAATGAAATCCGGACGCCGGCCAATTTCGACTATACTCTGTTGATTGCGTGCGCATTATGCGATGAAGTATGCCACTGCCAATATACGAAAGAAAAGCATAGATTCGCAATGCTCGATGGAGTTTGGTCGAAATGAAAAAGACTGTTTTGAACGATCGTCTTTCGTATGAATTGCAAAAGATTAATTAAAATTATGTACGACAGAAGATGATATTTGATATTTTAATAATGATCGATCTTGACCACGAAGCTGCGATACGTCGTAACGACTAAAAATCTTGTTAGGATATCATCTGTTCATAACAATGAGTAATATAAGTACTGATGAAACTTGAAGAAAGGATAATTCTGAACTGGAGCGTCTCGCGTCAGTCATTTTTGGCAAGAATTCTCCAGCGTGAATAAAGGGAACGAAGCGACGCTAACGATGTCCAAGAAAACAGCGTTAACGACCGAGTTGGCTGTCCGTTTTTCCCCTCGGAAAACGCGGCAAGGATCACCAAAGAGATCCAGCGGATGGAGCAGCGAAACGGAAGAGGCCTTGGAACAAAAGAAGGGTAATACGCCGAAGGTATCGTAATTTTCTCGGCTCGGGGAGGGTGCATCAAAGAGCAATCCCTTACCCCCTCGCGTTATCCTACCGGTAACCACGATCAAAACGAATCCTCGTGCAAACCCTGTCGCGCGCTGTTTTGTTCTCGTTAGGCGACTACCTTTTCGTTAATGAATCCTTTCCGTAATTAAATGGCAACGGGAACACAATCTCCGGTGACTCCTCTAATTAACGACAATTACGGAAGAACCGATTACGGGGCGCGGAAGAATGACTAGAGGAAACGGAGACGGTGGTGCCGAAGCCTCTTTAACGGCCCGTCGAGCATCCACTTTGTGACACTTCCTAATCCCACCTTTTCCGCCCCATCTTTTACCCTTACCTTAGGAATCGTAATCGTTTCGAACATCATAATTGCACCCGTAATTTCCTACGTCTGAACTCCGCTCTGCGATCTTGACAAACGCGTGAGGCAGGACAGATGGTGACTCTTTCGATAAATTTTTAGAATCAAACATACTTTGAACGATACACGAGTGTACTGATCATATCAACGTCAAATGTTGCACGCCATAATTTCTATGAACGTTTTGTTGTAACTAAAAAAAAAAGTGCCGGGAAAACGAATTGTCGAAAATAAAACGGTATAGAGAATCGTTTCGAAAAATCCTGATTTCTCTTAAATTATGAGGCTCATCAATTTCTATCCCGCAGCAGCGGGGGTGGCTATCTCTCAACCGAGCGTAACAGAGCCGGAAAGAGAGCAAGAAAAGCCGGAGGAGGGTGCGCGGCGACGCTTTATTATACCCGCGCAGCCAACCCCCCGGCTTCAGTTCGTTTCTTACGGTGTCCCGCAAGAATCGTAAAAGAAGCCACATCGAAGAAATATTACAGCTGCGATTTCGCGTCTGCTGGGAGACGTTCCCGTTCGTGTACACCGATACCAACGACCACGTCCGAGGGTCTCAGAATCCCGAGGCACCTCCAGTTCCGTCTCGTAAATCGGTATTAACAGAATCTGAGTCGTATCACGAATTTTCAAAATTCATATCAAACATCGCGATTATGAAACAGTTAAGTCTACTAATTTAATGAACAACGATAGTCTTCGACGTCAATGGACGATCTCGTTCCACTCGAATTGAACCGTACGAATTCTAAAACCCTTGCTACAGTTTTGAAAGGAATAAATGTTTCTCGCTTTCCCTATGAATAATACCCGTTACAATCTTGGCATTCCTCTTCCTTATCGCTCTATACGGTGAAGTATACGCGGGAGGGAATTTCGAAGCGCGTAAGGCGCAAGTTGAAATGAATAGCGGAGTCGCTTTCGGCGAGGAGCTTAACGCTCGCGAGAGATACTTTGAATCTCCGATAACGGGGAACCGGGCCCGACGCGTCTCGCCGAAGAAACGAACATTTCTCTTTGTGATACGGCGGCGTAAAAGGGCAGAAAGTATGAGCGGGCCACTCCATCCAGCTCCGGCTCGCTATCAGACCGTGTGCATCGTATAGAGAGAGAGTTCCTCCCCGGCAAAAAGTTTTCACCCTCGCGAAGCAGCCACCGCGACTCGTGTCTCTTCTTGGATATGTATCTTCCCGAGGGTGGGACCGAGAGGGCGAGCAACTCTCGCGAAAGTCATAAAGTCCCCTTCTCAGCTGGCTGGAAGACGAATCCTCCGGAGGACGAGAGTATTTTCCAGCTGGACGGACTTCGAAAGTGCATCCGTACGCGGCCGAGTGTGAGACGGTTCGACAGGTGTTTTTAAAAAATCTCGTCTGACCCGAATCGCGCCTCTCGCTCGTAGTCTGCTGCCACCGCGTGTTTCGCAACAGGTCTTTTTTTTATCCGTAATCATTAAGAGAAGAGCGCGTAATGGCGAGAACATGTTTCACCGTTAGAAAATGATACGACGTCAGGGATCAAGTTCTATCAGTTCGTAATGTATGTAAAGATATTCTGTTTCGCTGGAACCAGAGTCTATGATTAAAAAGCTAAGCTCAAAGCAGAACACTCGCAAAATTACCATAGAGAATCTAATCTGGACTCGACGGCTAGAGAGCCAATCTAAAGTTTGATCTCCCATCAAGCGTTTAATCTCCCATATGGAATATTGCCGTTTCTGGGACCACGATTCTAAATAGCACGACTTTAATCGGGACTCCGCGAGTTCCAAAGTCAACAAACAATTCGTATTAACGGTAAATGAAGATAGAAAAACGAAAAATATATGCTACACAGTTTTTCGTACGTCTGGTTTATTCCCAGAGAGGTTCGGTATTGAGTGATGGCTGAGATAAGGAGTATTTACCCTATGGCTGTGGCAAAACTGCGGAACTGGTTCAAAGAACGATAAACCCTTCGCGGAGTGGCCACTCGGACGATTTTCCAAATGGACCAACTTCCTCCAAAGTGGATAGCGAAATTGCAGGTGTATTAGAATCGGCGGATCTCGAAAGTTCAACGTCGAGTTCCTTACGTAATATGTAATACGCTCGTGAAATAATCCTGAGACGGAAAACGCTTTGCGAAAGAATTCAAAACTATTCCTATTTCATTCAACATTATGAATAAAAAATAATACATACTCGGTATTTATATTTCATATAAATGCAATTAACGTTTGAGAAAATTAAACGGCGTTCCATGGCGACGAAGGATGAAAAGCAAAATTTGATATTCAACAAATCAAGTTTTGGGGACGCAATAAAAAAGGAGAGTCTTTGGCTGAATGGGAAATATCTCGTTGACCGTCTGGTTAGTTTGAACGGGCAAAAAGCGACCGTTTCCGGTGAACTCGTATGAAGTTCATCGATATTTGAACGGGGCGGCGATAAATGAAAGTTCCAAGGAGAATAACGATTAGACGTGAAAACAGAATCACCCATGGAGAATGTGTTCTCCCTTCTGTGAATCAATATCGACCCGAGGTTCCGCGTTCTCCATATTCACCCGTCGCTTCGACCCCCCACGTTTATTCCGCTATTTTTCATACTTTACAGTCTTAATCCACGGAATTTATGGAATACCCTTACAGACTATACCTTCCGCTCTTCTTCCCTTTTTGCTCCCTTCTCTCTCTCTCTCTCTGTCTGTCTCCCAATGCCGGGCTCGTCGCATTAAAATTTATAATTGAAAAAAAAGATAAGAATTTCGAAATGAACGAAATTGAGGATCGAAATATATTTAATCAATTTTTAGCTGGACAAACAATTTCTTGCACGGTGACTAGCAACATTCACAAAACAGATTGAAAATTTTAAAAGAAAGTTTCGACCGGGGTAAGAACTAGGCAAACTTAAAGAGGGTAAACGTAATTTTCGAAGAAAATTAAATTAACGCGATCACTCGGGAAAGTATGTTTGACGGCGAACGAAAACAGGCATTTTTAATTAATTCAAACGTGCTCTGGCTCTCGAAACTCCGAACTGAACGCTCGTTGACGTCACCTGTCCGTGCAAAGGAAACGTCACGTAGAACGAGTATATAATATTATTTCGAAAAATGTTTAAAAAAATGGGACGTCAAAGTATTCGTTAATAAATGAACGTTAACACGGGCGTACGGGGGTTCGACTCTATCGACTAATGGAAATATGGTAATAGCTCTTTCATATTCGAAATTGAAATTCAAATATCCGGGAACGGCTGATGCAATTACAAAATGCGACCGTGACGAAACTTTTTGGAAAAGCGAAACGCTGAAATCTCGTAGGCTGACTCGATACGCGGGACGCTCTCCGTTTATTAGAATGTAAATTGAGCATTAGCTTATTTAACTGTACTCTCGCAGTTCGAGTCTGTATCTAATAGAAGTTGGGATAAAATATGGTGAAAAATGTCCTTCAATTTCATCGGGTTTAATGGAATCTGCCGGGGAACCAGTCCCTTTTCGCAATTCAATTTTATTCGCCATTTCGTTAAATAAAAAATGAACAGTAAGACTGTTAATGCGTTTCAATTTAAAAAATAAAATTGGATCAGTTTGACTCTCGAGCGAGGTTCTTTTTCTAAAGTATTTTCGATTAAAATAATTGACTGTGTCTCCCCGTCATCGACCGAATACGACTGTCTGTTAATACATGCAAATTCTACGAGTTGGGACGCGAAAGAAACTAATTTCTTTTTAATTTATCGCTGATAGGACGCTCCAACGATCCGAGGATAAAACATAAATTATCTTAAACGGGAAGTGTAAAATCGAACGGACCCCGCTTTCTCGTTCGGAATTATCTTTTGAAAAATTAACTCGCGGACCTCCCCCGGGTTTTGATCTGGGATTAACGTTTAACTTTTTCCTCTCGCGAGCTCGAGATAAAAGGATTCGAAGGGTGGGGAGGGACAATGAATGGCATGAAATTTCAGAGAACGTTCGTCACCTATTTTTCCCCTGACAGATTTCGAAAGAACCGAATTAATGGCGACGTCATCGAGAAAAAATTGCCTCGCACGAATCTTGCCCCTGTCGAAATATTTTTTCCCGCACTCTCTAACGTGACGTCGACAATTCAAAATTGTTAGCCCACGTCCTTAATTACTCGTATTTATTATGCAGATCGTTCAACGAATACGTCCAAATTCTGCCAGGCTTTAGAACGAAATCAATAACTACATCATTTTTAATTATACTTTTTAGTGTTGTAGTTTTTCAAGAAATTATGACAAATTCGACAAACGTGGCAACGTTCAGCTCTGAGAAACCGATGGATCCTTATAATTTTTTCGTACTTATTATTTAATTTTGTAGAGTAATATGAAAACTCATGTTTTCCAGTACATGAATGTTTAATACAGAAGAAGTCTCGTATCTGTAGCTGTTTATGTTCAAGCTTTATCTCGACTAACATAGCAGAGCGACGAGCGACGACTACCTTAAATCCCGGGTTTAAAACGTGTAACAAATATAAATCGGTGGGAGCTCATTATCGTCCAATTGAGGGTCACTTGGATTCGCTTATTTTCGGCAGCGAAATTATGTGTCCCCCGGCGCACGGCACGCATCGTCCTCTCGCGATAAAACTGTGTAAAAAACAGGCGATCGCCGGTATAATCTGGAAACGAGACGTCGATGACGATCGTTACCGAGGTTCGGGGCGGATACGATTGGGTCCGTTATCGTAATCGCGATTACCGGTCTGCCGGACTGCCAGTCGATATTTCATTGGCGATTTGGCGAACGGCCGATTCGCTAATTACTACACGCCGCCGCGCGATATCGCGCGGAAACGAGATATTTAACCGCGTTTTAAGAGTTTTACCAGACGAGCGCGGATCGAGTCCAGAGGAACGGAACGGAATCGCTGGCCAATCGCCAGCCACCGGTTTATATCGAAACAAGCCACATCACCATTTAGGGAGACGGTCACTGCGAACTGATCGACATCCTAGGTCGGGTATCACGCTGAACCGGACGTTACCCTTGGCAAATAGAAACGAGCCGAAAACCCGTGCCGCAGTTTCAGGCCACCGTTCAATCCCCGTTACTTTTCCCTGCATATTTTCGTTTACGCCCGCTTGCGATAGCTTAACGTAACTACCCTTTGCCAGTGTACCTTCCCCTACAATTTATGATAACGCGGTACAGTTTCCGTTGAAGATAAACGGAATTTAATGGACGCGTCTTATACGCGAATGCGAATATACGACACGCTCGCGTTACCTGAACGATTTTAAAAGTTCCGCTTTACTTCTAAAGACTTGCGACAACTATTTTAATATCGTGGCACCGATATTCTTTGCAAAAACGAAATAGTTTCCTATAGAATCTTCACTAACTTCATACATGAATTTATTATAACACGATTTGGAACATTTTCTTTGATGTAAGAATCCAAAATCTATGTACATAGTAATTATGGTTGATTGTAAACAATGTAACTGGAGAAAGATTTGAACACGTCGTAAGGAGCAAGAAAATGGACCTAACGAGAGGATATAAATCATAAAGGCAACGAAACGAGCGTGGGCGAGGATCCTCTGAGGAGAGGAGCAACGAGAGAACTTACGAGCTTTATCCGCACGCTGAGCACGCGAAAATCCTTAACACTCGTAAAACAATAATCGAAGGCTCAACCCGGCTTCGATTCGAATCTGCCCTGAGCGATTCTAGAATGAATTCTTACTTTCCACCGGCGGCCATTCCGGGAAAATGCAATTTGACGAGCGGTGCAGAATATCAAATTGCGATACCTTTTTGAATCTCAAATTGATATCTCACAGAATATCAAATTCACGTAAAAACTGATACTTGTTACGCATGAACTGAAAAACTCCGTAGAAATCGAGTCAATCAACGATAGATTCTAATGGAACATTTATAGAGAAAAGTTCTACACGTTCCATCGATGAAAAATATTTTCTGCCACCCGATACACGCGTTATAATAACGGGCTAATGGAATCGGTAATATCGATCGCGGATGAAAGCTTCGCTTTGAAAGCGGGCAGACTCCGGAAAAAGGGAAAACAGGAGGAAAAACGTGCATCGGTATAACTATACGTACACCCTTTTCCCTCGTCGTCGTACTTACGTATAATAAAAACGAGATTCTTAAATCTAATTCGTTTGTACAAAGTCTGAGATGAGTGTCAATAGGAAATGGTAAATCCATGGATCGTTCTCTGACCGACGGTAATTATGGTGTACATAATTCCGCTTAGGTACTGCCAAGTAGAAGAAACCAAGGAGGCTACTTTAGAATGCATAACTGGTAGCCTATTAATCTTTCGGAGTGGTAAGATAAAACAATGGTGTGCCAATATTCTTCGTAGCCACCGTGGAATTTGAACGACGGCGATGCTCGCGTGACGACTGACCGGAATAATTTGAACATCGCAACATGGTCAGCGACGTGTAAGCACTTAAACACGACGCCGGTTCGTTACATTTGCGTAAAGGGAAACGCGTACCAGTATCCGAAGCGTGCACTGTTCGAGCAAAGTTGAAGGATGCTAATTTCTCGTCACGGTCTAGGAGAATATGATTACACCCAGGCAATAATTAGTTAAACCCCTCTTGTGTGAAGATATTTTTACTCGTTCCCATCCTGCTCTGTTCCTACCAGAACTTCGGCTTCTTATAAATTATTTCTTTACTTCTTATTATTTCTATTACTTCTTATCTTTAATTTCAGTTTTCAAATCTTCTAACGTTTGAAACATTTCGTTCACGTATTAGAAAAATCATATGAACGAACTGATGCAAACGTTATTATACGCACGTACGTAAACTGCGTTGCATACATTCAAACGTCATGACTGACTTTTAGAAAGTGTTTGTAATATATTTCGGTAGAAGGCTGTTTCTCCGTTAAGCAAAGATTAATGCCTCCTTTGCAAGTTACTCCGACTAAAGCCCTCCCCGTTGCACGCAGTAACGTTCATTTTCCGTAATTAATGGCCAGATTAAAAGTGGCGCATCTTTCTTCTCCCTCAACATCGGAATAATCTCTTTTAAGTGGTTTACTTTCTCCTACACGTCGCCTAACGATTAATATATGTACAGCGGCGCAGGCTGTTTTACAAAATAGGTTAACAAGTGCCGCGAGCTGAATATCAAATACTTGATCCCCTTTTTACGCTGATTTAATCGCCGACCGGCTCAATAAATCATCAAACATTCGAACAAAGCTCCATTGAAAATGTAGAGTGGAGTACAGGCAAACAATTATGCAAATATAATAGTCTCTAAATACTTTTAACCATGAAATTGTTTGTAATCACAAGTTAATATGTGCATTTATTATACTGAAAATTAATTAGAGTATTTACGTTCCATTTGAAATTAATAATTAACTTATAATGAACGTAATCAGTAAATGAAATTAAGATTCCATTAAATATCTAAACCATGAAAAATTATGTTTGTACGAATCTGTGAAGGGTTGGAAAAAATCTATTTTTTTTTTAAATCACAAACTTCCATTGCAAAACGTTTCTGATTTCTTGTTAAAGGTCGCCTCGGCGTAGCTCACTGCCACATAAATTTTGTATCGCCCACTACTTTACGGAAAAGGCAACGCTCGTAAAGACGGTTCTCCAAAAAAGTTTCGCTCTCGTTAGATCACTCCCTCATACCTTAAACATTTACATCGTAAAAAATTCCACCGAAAGGAGAAGCGAGCGATGCGACTTAGCCACGACGCGGTTATTCATGGGACCTGGGAAAAGGGTTCGAGCCTTCATAAATAATGCGCGATACCGTCCTCGAATTCAACTTTTTTCATGCTTCTCGTTTCTCCGTTATTATTTAAAAAAATCTACTTTCTGCGTGCGAAAACGAATCAATTTCCTTCGATCGCCAGAAGCTGTCTATTATTCTAGGAACGCCGCCGTGTTTCAAAGGAATTTCAAACACGATTCGGAAGCTAAATTTCCCAAACGTTTCACGAGCCCATGCGACTAATAGGAAAGCGCGCGAGCTTTTCCGGCCGGCCCAATAAAAACGTTACTATCCGCCGCGAAATTCGAACTTCCGGTTTTTCCCGGTCGGCGCGACGCGATGAGCTCTTTCACCGGGCTCGATTATCGACGTTTCACGAGAACACCGGAAGCTGTCAGGTCATCGGCGTCCTCCCCGCCGCGCCGGTGGCATTATCAAACAATGATATTTTACACAATGTCGTCGGTTGAGCGGATCGGCGCTACACAGAACAAAACGGCACGGCACCCTCGACACGGAAACTATGCCGCGCGAACCATCCGGTGCGCATGCAGACCGCCCGGAAGTTTCATCAGTTATTAAACAATTTTGCGTTGCGGCGTACGCCCGTTGCGTATTACACGTTCTATTCGAAACCAGGCTGCGGTGTTCTGCCTCTAACGCCGCGATAGTGAATTCTTATTTTTCCATCATCTATTCCTGTTATTTACCTTCCTGACGATAGTAACTTATCGTAAGCTGCGTCTTGCTTTCAAAATAACATCTCTAATAAATCTCCCAATGTCTGATCGATTTCTACTCACTGGCTTTTCTTTCTATGATTTCATATGTAATTTTAAACCAGTGAGGAGAAATTGTAATGTGAGCAGACAAGACGATAAATATGTTTGAAATTGATTTTGCCAAATAGCAGTTTTGGTATCAATAAGTACAAGCATGTATTAGTTTGAAATTAAATATAAAATGCAAAATGGTTATTAGGAAACGCGTACTGTTATTAAATAAAACAATACAGAATCGAACGTGATTTTCTGGCACGGTTCAACTCGTATTTTTGTCGATTTGAAATAATAAATATTCAGGAAGTTATATTAAACGTTATAAATGTAAAAACGATTGTTTTCCGACAAACGAGAGGAACAACAATTTCACGTTTACGAGCCTCTCTAAAAAGTTCATCAGAGCCTAAATTTTTGGAATTACTGTTGCCGCCTCGTTAGCAAAAATGTAAATTTTCACGGGAATTTAGGCAAGAGCGCAGAGGGACCTTTTGTTAGTCGCGAATGAAATGGTCGAACTTTGAATCAATACGTACAAATAAATCTCGTGCAACCGGAAATGCGTGTATAGGTATCGAATTTATAACGAAAATATCCATCGATGAGATTCGCGATTTATCGCGGATTAGAGTTAAGCTTTGAACAATTATCTGAAAGAATTAACTGGATCATGGGGTATATAAAGCTTTCATTTTCCCATCGAGCTTTCAATAAAAATGAATCATCGATCAGTGTAAAATAGAGCGATGAGCAATTCCTTTCGCAGATAAAAGATGAAACGCCGATCTTGTTCGTCGGATGAAATAAAAAATACGAAATGTAGAAAATTTATCTAAACCTATCAGACCCGACATTTGTGAATCGAATTTCGTCAACAAAATTGCTAGTTGCAATCATCGCGACGTGTACAGCTTCTGAGTTTCAGTTTCATCGAATTTTCCGACGAATCCCCGGACACCGATAACGGATAAGGACGAAGGATGCGTGAATGGAGAGGCCCCAGGAACGGACCGGTAGCCGTCGCGTATTACTATGCCGGTGAACACGCCGGATGTCCGGTGTCGGTGCAGGAAAACGCGTCTCGTCGATCGGGAAAGGCAGCCAGCTAGTGCAGGCTTTCACGAGCTCGGCGTACACTCTCGTTCAGAAGTGCCGAGGGTAATTAACGAATGACACAATATGAAAATGAATGAATCGATCAGTGAAAGTGTCTTTCAACGAAAGGAAATGCGAAACGTGTAGTCATTCGTACACTTCAAGTCAAGTTTTAATTAAGCAAGATTAGGTACGACAGAACGTCGTGAATTATACAGTAATACATGTATCAAGATTCTGTATGTTTTTTAATAAAATACTTCAAACATTCAAATGCGTTTGTATTTTAGAATTGTACTTATAATTTTTATATCCGATTTCCCTTATTTCGCTTTGACAAAAATTGGTGCAATTCTAGCTAATATTCTTTTATTTTTTAGTAAAGTACGAACTTAAACATTCGGAGATGCGCCAATCTGCTACAGAAATTATTCACTTGTTTGTAAATGATTTCTAGTGACAAAAAAATGATTAATCTCAAGTATTTGATTTTTTGTTTGCTAATTATGAGAGATGATCCTGGTACTTATGAAAGCGAGTGTATCGTGTTCGCACGAGCAGGTATGCGTACCGGGCGAGCAACGATCGTGTCCGTTCGCTTCCGCTTCGCGTTCATTCACAACTCCTCTCGCCTTCACCTACGCGAGGAGCACGCGTTTCCTTCGTCCACGGCGTGAATCATCGAAGGAATTCTCGCGCCTCCCACGTTACGACACGTCCCGTCGATCCTCTCCTCCTCTCTTTCCCTTTCATTCTCATTTCCACCTCCCCTTCGAAAACGATCGGCAGAGTACCGTCTATGAATGCATTCAATTCATACGAAACGAGACGTCGCTAACAAAATTCTATACAAAATATCTTGGAGGATCGTCACAAAATTCTATACTAATAAATTGATTATACAAGTCGACGTCTCTTGAACATCATAGCGTTTTCTATTAGATCGACTCTGACACGTCGGATACTTATGGACGCTACTGTACGCCCGACGGAACACAGCCGGTTAATTAAGGGTTGTCTTTGCTCGGTAAATTAATCATTCGCGTTAACGCGTTTCTACCGGTCGCCGGCCCGGGTATCCGATGCCGACTAATTTTTCCAGACACTCGCTGTTTGCTTTTCATTATCTTTTATCAAGACGTCCATTCGATCGGCCCGCCATTCGGCAAACGCTCTCCGAAGCCCCAACAAAGATTTTGTAGACGCTTGATTTTCTATATAAAATTTAATCGGGAATTTAATGAACTTTAACATAAAAATTTGACACGAAATTTTAAATCGTAATTACGAGCCAGTCTTCTTGTGAGATTCACGTTAATTCGACTAATGGATTTATTCGAATCTTGCATAAAGGATTCCAATCGGAATTCATTTATAATTCGCTGACTGAATTGTGGAAGAAGATGAAACACAGAGGCAGAGAGACAGACAGAAGGGAGACAGATTAATAGTAATGATTTATCGTCGCCCATTTAGCAGTTAATGCGAAAACAATGGGCCCGGACGAACGTGGAAACAAGCTGACTGATTTCCGGAAGCAAATCTGCGAACAGCCGGCTAAAATTCGGCCACAGTTCCTCTACACGTCACCGATTTCTACCGTTCGATCTCTTTCGATCGTCACTACAAAAATGATCTACCTCCACGTTTACGTAACATTTCGCGTCTCTTCGTTGAATTAACTGTCTCATATTTAATACAAACATCAACGTACATTGACGTTATTAAACTTATTACACGTTTGCACGGTGGAAATACAAATATACTGTGTCAGGACTTTTTCATTTCTCATGGAAATGAGAATCAGGAATTATGTATGAAACAAAGACAGAGGTTCGATTCGAGATTTTACCGAGTTTTCTCGTTGTAACGTACGAGCGAACGTTGTGAATAATAAACGAAACTGGGCGTACGCGTGCACGCCGCCTGATATGGTGTTTTATGAGCGATAATGCGGACACGGTGCGGCACACAGTCGCAAACGCTCGTGGAACCAAGTTATAATACGCGTATTGTGCAACAAAATTATAAGGCTGCTGCGAACGCGCAGGGGAATAAGTTTGGATTGCGTTTGGAAATTATTTTCGTTTCTATGCGCTCACCCCTTTTGAATACACAGAGTCGATAAGAACTCCTCTGACATAACTCGGTATTTATCACTTGTATTAAAACGAGTTTTATACGAGTATTATGTATAATGAAGTTTTTCCAATGTACTCTCGTACAGAAATTCACTCGCTGTACCTCATAACAAAATTAATAGGGGATTACCTTTTGAATCTTACCCACCGAATATTAATATCTGTTAACTGTAATCGTCCCATTGATTTAATATGTTTCAATAAATCCAATCCACGGATTTCTTTTGTACATTATTTAAAACGGTTTATAATAGATTGAATTAATACTACCGTTTCATTCGTGTCAATGAGTTCTCGTGGACAAATAACGTAATATCCTAACGAGGCTATCAGTCTCGCTGAAAAAGAAGTTGGAGAAGTTTGGTATTCGCGCATGTTTGGCGAGCATATTGTCAGCGAACTGGAAGGTCCTGTTGCCGGTACCAGGAACGGTCACGAGAAGGATTCCAGTCACGAATCCTCTTCAGACTGGAACGAGTCGCTCTCGTCTAGCTCCCCCGAAAACGAAAGATCGAACCGGCTCGACCCGTTCTACCCCTATTCTCAAAATGAAATTGCACGATTACCTCCCGTTTCGCGCCTTCCCACCCTGCCCGCTCGCCTACCCACGAGATAGAATATTTTCGAGGCAAGAAAAGCCCGACGATTTCCCCGAGCTTCTACCCACCGGGAAAACGGTGTTTACTTCTTTTTAAAACGAAATTCGAAGGAACCGATGTATGCCAATCTTTGACTCGCGTCGACGTACGTGAACAATTTCGAAAATGCATGGCCTGCGAGTCCCTTTGGAATTCATCACCACTTCCTCTGTTCTCACTTGAAATAATTTTCACCCTTTTGAACGTGAGACATCGTTTCAATAAAAGATGATTCCATGTTACATGAAAACTTTAATTGACAATGAATTCTGAAAGTAAAATTTCGCTGTCATATCACGGCTGTATTCTATATTCAAATCTCACACGGTGGCCGTACAAACATCGTATAATTATTCCGGTCACTTTGAAACGTCATCATAGTGGTCAGGAGTCAGAGGAGAGTTCGGGCCGGCAACAAAGTGTCTCTCGGCGTGTCGCAATTATGCTGACAAATTACCAATTAACGCGTGCGGAACATGAATTAATCAAGGATGCCTTTGTACCGACGAGGTGTGCAAAGAAATTTTCGCTCGCTGCGTACAAATTAAACGTTCCCACTAATTCCACTACGATTAACAATTCTAACTACGTATTTTTATTTTTACCTAATTAAGTCAATCATATGACGAAACTGTATAATGAAAATTTCGTAATTATTCAATTGAAGAACTTAGATGAGAGAACTGTGTAACGTTCCAGTTAAGGATGTATTGGCTACACAATCAATCTCAAAAGTTTATGCACTTTAGAAACGCATTTTTTAAAAAGAAATCAAAAGAAGGAAAACAACTTTTATTTCAAGCATTTTTCGCAATTTTGAAAAAAAATTTTTTGTCAGCGTCAATACTTAATTGAATATTTCTTCTATACTTTTTAGCACGTAGCTATTTATTATTAGCATTGTTCTTCCGACGTCTGATTTGTTTTTAATTATAGGAAATGCGTTTTTCTAAGGTACATAAACATTTGGGATTGACTGTATAGCCAATACATCCTTAAATGAGTCTGGAGCTAGTAAAATTTAGTCAAGCACGAAGTTCGGTTGAAATGAAGCGAGGTTAAAAAAGCAGATCTGACGTGGGAATCGACACTGATTTTTTTGTGATCCGTTCCAAAACTAAACGCATCGGTGACTTCGGCAAATCATGTTCTGTGGGCGATTGGTAATTTATACGAATCCCATTCGTTACTAACGTTATTACGCAATTATTACATTAATTAAGATGACCAGCGAATAAAACGATTTTAAAAAATGTTTATGACCAGAGATAATCATATACAGTTTTTGAGCGTATGAGAACCGAATCACAAGAAAATACTTAATCGATTCTCGCACACTTTTAACGAACCGATACACGGCAAATGTTCGACGCCGGAATTGCACGCGAACTCGGCCAGGATGAAAGGCAGTACGAACGAACTGGAAATGAATTTCAGTGAAATGAAGAAGGAAACGCCGCAGAAGAGATGTTCATTAACCGGAGCAGCGTTGGATTACACGGTTCCCCGGCCTGGTTTTTTTTTTTCTACCCCTTGCTTGGCCGGGTCTGCCACAAAGTAAACTTTTCTCCTCCTGCGAGGAAATCGAATTCCTCGCCGCGGAGTCGGAGATAGAATTTTGAGGTAGAACGGCTGCGATAGGTGAACGAAAAACTGTATTAAGCTACTTATCTCGCGGCGAGCGTACGCGGCCGCAATGGTCAGAGGGGGAAACGAGGATGAGAAACCATTCTCTGCTCCCTTGTTGTCTTTCCCACTCCCGTCGAACCGGATCCTGACCCGAAGTCGCAAATGTTTCGGCTAATGGCACTTCGCCCGAGAGACAATGAACGCCCGATAAAAACACTACTCGCTCGAGTTCGTCCCTCAATAAGCGAAATTTTATTTGCTCCCGACAAACCCTTTTAGCTCGGACCTCCTATTTTAATCTGTACAAATGTAACACGATGTTCTTCGAGAGATACGTTCTGAGGCTGACGATGTACGAACAAGATTAAGCCATTGCCTGATCGAGGCACGACTGACAGACGTGGTTCCAAATTATGAACGGAGCGTTTGTAGCTACGACCATAATGCGGATAATGATTAGCTGGTGGAATCGAACAGCCGCTTACCGTCCATGGCGTGGACGATCGATAAAGAAAAGTATTCGAGACAGAAGGGAGGCGAGCAAGGGAGGCGTTTTGCGGATATTACGTGAAATGAGCGAGATGAGCACCTGCCGATCGAGGTGTGACGGCGTGGGAGGTCGAACAACCAAAAACGAGAGAAAGAGAGGAGCAGACGATTCCCCAATACCTATCGCAGTAAAGAGGACTCTCGCCACGGAAGAAGAATAATCGCGTCGAATTCCTACGGTTCAGTCGAGCGCACGATTCCGCTTGGCGAGTCGCCGATGATATATACCCGAAGCGAGCCGACGTCGGACCGTTTGCCCTATTGCACGCGTTCTGGAATGCATAATCGCGAGCTATTCGTTATGCGACCGGCGCGAAGCGCTAATCGGCTCCCGTTTTTGCGTCGCTCGGCGTTCTTTCCGTTCGAGCGTCCTCGGAATCCGGGAAAGAAGCGTACAACGATACCGGAATGCGTCGCGCGGGGAAGATTGGAAACGGTCGAGTCAGAGAAATGGACGCGATTAAGTGTGACAATAAATAGAAGGCAGCAAGAACCGCCGTAACGGAGAGTGCTCGGGACGATAGAAAATTGAAGTGGATTGAAAGAGCATTACGCCGGCGCGAAACGTTATTTTTTTTTCCTCCGAGTATTATCTGTCGTCCGAAGATGAAGTTATTTGCTGTAATACTCGGAGTGAAACATCGCTGCGAATTCCTCACATTTTTCCTTATCTATAGAATTTCATGGTTTCTCTCTTTTCAAAGATTATTTATACAAGTTTCTGTTACACCTCAAGATTAAGCCTGATTCATTATAAAATTTTATAGATTCATGAATCGATACGAACTTCTCTCACCATCGAAACTGTCTTTAAACTAAACCTTGAATTTCAAAATCTGATCGTCCACACGTCGATATCTCGGAAGGGTTAAACGCTGCGTCCAACCAAAAGCTGCTATCAGTCGAAGAGCCACTGGGAACGTCTCGTGATCGAGGAGAAAGGAGGACGGGATAGCCAGGAACAAAAGTGTTAACGCGTCAAACCGAGGCGAATTACACGGGGAGCGTTTCGATCGGGAGCTGGTCGATCATCCAGAGACAAACTAATCTCGTTCGGTTCGAGGGTTGGCTCGCGAGGTAACCGGGGCATCGGCTCTCGGTTTTCGTCTCCTTTCACGGTTCGTGCCCTGCTGCGGTTAAAGGTATAGCGGTCTGCGGCAGATGTTTTTAACGAGACCGGCTATCCTGTATTTCGTTTCGGCCGTCGAACGAACCTCCGCCGCGGTGCTGTTTCAACCGCACGCTGCAACTTTTATGCCACCTGCCGAGACGTCGAGCGCGGATTTTTCGATCGATCCAGAATCACGAACAAAGGGATCAAGGTCAAGATCTCCTGTGTACACCTCCCTTCAATGATTCTGTCCCGTCCCATCCCAACCAGAACTTCGCTTCGATACGTTCGATCAATTTTATGACGAAACATGGAAACTGATACTCATTCGAGCGAATATATTTCTATTCCCATATACGAAACTGTCTATAATTAAATAAATCGCCGACGTAACGTAAGAAAAGTATATCAAATATTAATAGTTTCCACTGGTTCGAATCTAATTGACGGTATTTTCTGTTTTGGATGTAAAGTTCATTATGTTTCCTTTATGAAACGTCGAGTTGTCGCGCAGTTGAGAGTCAGTACCAGTGAAGAATGGTGTACTACCGAGGAGCGAACGATCTACGGAATTCACCGACGCTCCGTTCGATCGCGACCGATTCCGGGGTACCCTGTTTCTCACGGTTACCCAGGTAAATAATTCTACGCGAAATCCGCTGCTTACTGAACCGAGGTGAAACAATTAGCGCTCATCGAGCATGGAGAGTTGCGAATTCTTGAGAAGCAGGTTTTTCGCTCGACGTCACTTCAAATATTATATAATGTAATTTCTAAGAATTTTTTCAAAAATCGTTCTCAGATCTACTTCACGATCATAAATCGTAAGACTGTAAATTATAAACTGAGAACTATTAATTAGAACTTGTAAAAATGAACCGTAAAATTTTCCATAAACGAAACCGACCGGACAGAATTAAAGGAATCGCTGATGAAAAGTAGATATCGATTCCCTACGAAGTAAACGGAAGACCCACGCGCTTTTTGCCCCGAACTCATCGCAATAACTGTCCGAACTTTATCTTCACTATCTTTTTTTTCTCCCCCTCTCTTCCGCGGCGCGCGAATCGTTCGCGAGGATTTATCGGCATTCGTGCAAATGGAAAGTGACGCCACGTTAAATCCAGCGGAAGGAAATCGCTGGCCAGCACGCGAGGCCCTTAAAACAGCCGTTGCGATAGGTAGCTGCGTTTTCGTGCAACTCGAACGAAAACTCTACGACCAGCCAGTCGGACAATAATCAATCGTGAAATTATCTACGCAAAGAAATTCGTGAGTACGTACGTACGATTGAATTAGCAGCTAAGAACGAAGGTAGAAATTATAGCAATACAATAACTTCTGAATTTTTTTATATAAATGCAAATAAAAAATGAATTGGATCATGTATCATGCTTCGACGTAAACGAGTACTTTTGATTCTTTCTTCAATTTGGATAAAAAGATCGTCTTCTAAATTGAAGTGCTATGATATTTTTATATGACGACCGAGGCCACGTCATTCTAATGGTTCTATTAAAACCTCATAAGCGCTAGACTTAGGTTCGTTAAGGTCAGGATAAATTAGATCGAATAAGAAGCCTTGTGCGAGACGTGGATTCGTTCGCCACCTGTCGATGGTGCAGCACGTGCCACCAGCTGGAGCATCTCACCCTGTGTACACGTGTAATACACCAGACACCGAATCTAAGCTAATAAATATTTCAAAGCGTCTCGTATATTAAGTAAACCGATCTGAATATTTCCCATGTTAACAGACGTTCCTAAACTGATCACCACAACCAGTTTAATTTTGTTAATCTTAAACGTTGCAATCGTTATTTAAAAATTGGCGAGCTTCCATTGACAGAATAATTTGACTTCGGTAGAAGCATCGAAAGCCACAATTCAGATTGCGCATCGCGTCGACCGCGCCCCCGATTATCATAATTATATTTTCTCCGAGTGGATGAGTCAGCGGGCAAGCGAAACGTGAAGGAGGATATCGCCGTAATAATCGAGCCAATCCGCAGAAGATTGACCAAGATCACCAGCCAGCGTCCAAAGACCCTGGCTGAGAGAAGTTTTACGCGCCGGTTATCAAGCAACTTTGTCAACCGTGAAGTTCAAACTTTGCTCGTTATTTCTTATATCTACCGGATTAATTTTGCTGCGGAAGAAACTTGGAACGCGTTACACTCCTCCAGTTCCGTGATCAAATGTCACGTGGCGTTTGATTTCAGGAAAAGAAATAGAACCATTAGACCGACGTGAAACGTTTGACCACTAGAAAACTGCAATCGATAAGGGAATGTCTGCCATCTGGATTTTAACCATAGAAATTTGCGAAGTAAATTCTTGACCCGGTTAGCGACACTCGACTCTCGTCTTTTTAGTCTTCATATTCCAAATCTGCATTCGTGACTAATAATTACGCCACGCTGAAACTCAATTATCCTGTTGACATACTTTTTTACATATTCGTGTCTCAATTCATTCTGATTACTTAATCCGCCTACTCCAGTGCTTCAATTGTTACAAACGTCCTTTCTAACGATCTTCTTATTCTCTTGTTCCACTATGAATTCTCGATTCAGTCTTTAAAACGTTACATAATTGTCTTTATATAGACTCATTTCTCACGTACATAATATGAAATAATTTTTAGAACATCGATTTTACATATGTAATTTTCCTAAATAAAATTAAATAACGTTACTTCTGCAGATTTTTCACTACGAATTTTAATTAAAAGACTATAGGTTCCCATTGTAGCGAACTGCATAAAGAAGATTTTGAATATCCAGTGGAGTGGGCACGTGTAAATTGCGGGTCGACGTTCATAGAGAAGCGACGAGGCATATAAGCAGGTCAGAGGCTGGCGCCACGACGCGACGGACATTATCCAATGAGGCGAACAAATTATTCTATATAACGTAATCGCTTCTCCTACACTGTCTCTTCCTCCAACCTCCATCCGGTACGGCGTAAGTTTCTTAACGACACGCGACCGCTTCTCGGAAAACTGCCATTACCCCTTTACCCACATGAATTAATCGATTACGCGATTGCTTACCGCTCAAATAGTTCCTCTCAACTTCTGCTATTTATCGATACGACGCCCTTATATTTATAAGGTTCAGTCTATCATTTAATGATGATCTTCAAATAATTTAAACGAGAATACCGAATTCGCTAGATCCGCGTATCATTTCTTTGTGAAACGCTCGAGAAATTAATAAAGATGTTCGTACAGCGAATTGTCATTTCAAAGAAGCTTCTCACTGATTTCTTGACTAAATCCAAGAAAGCAATTAGGCGAACAAAGGGAAAGCTCCAACTACGCGTAGATGCTGGCCGAAATCGCGGAATCGTGTCGGAGCACGAGGCACACGCTGGGTAAGTACGACGCGTAACCTCAGCCCGCTAAACGATGGCAAATTCACGCGTATATAGACGTTATATGGGTCGGAAGCATAGGGGCTCTAACAGCCTTTAGACCGAAATTATGATCAAGAAACTGGCGGTCGATGTCATAAAGCTGTATGCACCGCAAGCGCCCTCGCTATCTGACTAGAGGCTTTCACACCGTAGCACAGGTTCTCTTCGTTATCTCTGTCATTGATTCTGAACGCGATCCGAGAATCTGCTTCAAGAATTATTACTGATACGAGGACCTGCTCACCGTAGCAAACACGACTACTGTGCTATCATTCGTTTAGCGTTCCTAATTGGTCATAATTATTAATGAGCACTTCGAATTATACTCTTTGTCAAATTACGATTGTACTTCCGATCCGTAAAACGTGTTCTTTCGATTAATCGATACGTCTATAGGAATGACTAATTTCTGTATTGTGAGCAAACGGGGACAGTAATTAAGGATGTATTGGCTATACAGTCTATCCCAAGAGTTTACGCACTTTAGAAACGCATTTTTTAAAAAGAAATCAGACGTCGGAAGAACATTGCTAATAATAAACAACAACAAAAAATTTTCGATTTTTCCGAGATTTTTCCAAGGGGTACCCCTTCAATTTCTTCCAATTTTCGATATTTTGACAAAAAAGAATTTTCGTCAGCGTCAATACTTAATTAGATATTTCCTCCTATACGTTCTAGCACGTAGTTATTTATTATTAGCATTGTTCTTCCGACGTCTGATTTCTTTTTAATTATAGGAAATGCGTTTTTCTAAGGTACATAAACCTTTGGCATTGACGGTATAACCAATACATCCTTAAGGAGAGAAATTAAAAGTGGCGAACGTCATACGTAATCATTAATCGATAATGTTAATTAAACAGTTTTAATTGAAACAAGCGACGCGGATGATAAGAAACGGTACGTCAAAATCAATAATTCTTAATCGCATTTATATCTGCACGCAACATCGACATCAATTCGAAAATATTAATTAACCGTTGTTCCGACGAAATGAATTCCCGTCGGAGTAATTAATCACCGTCGATAGGCACGTAGAAACCCATGCCAGTCCTCGTTTTTTATAATTCACCTGACGTGCTCAATCTAAATCTTTTTTTTATGAATAAACAAAATAATCGTTCGAATCGACTGTTTATCAGTCTTAAATTCAAATGAATTCACATTGTCAGATTATGAAAATGATTACTCTGCAACGAAATTATGCGCAAATCTAATATACTTCTCTTTGTTTCAGACAGTCAATGATATATCACTATAATTACGTGATTCATTATACTTTTTGTCAGATACTGAAGAAATTTGCCAAGCCTTGTAACCGGGAACGTATGTCGCGTTAATGTTCGGCGACATCAGGATCATTCCTGGATCGATATGTCCGTGTACACGTTTTAGGGCGGTGATATACGCGCATGCATGATATATTCGACCGGTGGAATTTCACGATATTACCGTGGCCGGGCGATTAATGCGCGTACAAGGGTAGCGTCGCGTGCATACATACGTATTTTCTGCAACGCTGCAAATCGAAGCGCTAATGGATGAACGCGATGCTATGCCGTCGAACGAGCATAGTCTAAGAACACGTGTATGTAATTTACGTGACGCGTTAGCGGTACCATTTCGGTGCATCCGCGTAGAAATTTCTCGCGGACCGTACCGAGACCGATTGAAAATAATTGTCTTCTCATTTATAGATAGTAAATTACGAGGATTTGGTATTCCCTCAAGAAAAAGGGTGATGTAACAAAACTAATTATTTTGCATTAATAAATTGCATAATATCTCGTCTACGTTTCGCGTATTAAACGAGTTAATAAGACTAATTTTAATAATTGATTATTCGTTGATTTCATGAACGAGCTCATCACGCAGCTTCGTTTGCTCAAGTTTTATCACGACGTCAATAATAAACCTGCGCTATTTCTTATTGACACAATGATCGATTACGTGAGTTCTTGTATGCAATCAACGAATTCCTCCTGAACATTTGCATGGCAGAAAGCTTAGCTCGTAGAGATGCAGGAGGCGTTCGAACGTCCATTGAAACATTCGAAGATAGCGGACACTCAATATGCTGTTCGGTGCTCGGATAGTAAATATGCGGACCGGGTAAACGGGGAGGCAAAAAAGTGTCGAGCGTAAGTACCATCTTCGAACGGTTCCCGAAGCCGAGGATACGATCTAGAGGACCGACCGGGCGCAGGTTTTTTGCTCTATCTGGCCATCGAGAAATCCGACGTGGAATAGGACGGGGACGATTTACGTGATTTCTATGGGGGAGAACTAGCCGATCCTACGCGTTACGAGTTATGGTCGCTTTGCATATGCACGAGGGATCCATCTCAATCGGGGCTCGAGCTACCACGTTTATGCGAGAAGTAACGGTCGACGCTGTAAGGGAAGTTTTTAACCAACTACACGTATAATCATTTCCGATCAATCGTCGTTTCCGTTATTTCGTCTAGCATTGATTTACCGCAAGTTGCCACGAGCAAATTCGAGCACAATACTACGTATAAGAACTATATGAAAGCACGTGTGCAACGAACGACGAAAATTCCTTTAAAACATCCTCCGGTCAAACATTAAATATGTACGCGCGCTACGCTTTATCATAATCCAAATATGTAGTTCGAAAGTGAATTGACAGATTGGCACGATATTTACGGAGTAAATAAAATAGTAGATACATAGAACAAAAACGGTGCCCTACGACGAGGCGTGCATTATTTATTTTTTTCGTTGAACGTGTTTGTTCCGTGAATTGGAAAAAAGTAAATGGAGAAATATAAACACACGGAGTTTTTTTCTATTCCGCACTGTCAAACCCGAATTCCCGTTCAATAGCCGCTGAGTCAAATTCAAGATACAGTAAAAATTATTTAGCACTGTTAATTAGCTAAAGTTTTATGAAGTTGATGGCGTTAAACTGATATGTAATTGTCACGGTGTTCGCCATATTAGCGTAAGCTCGATTTGCTCGACGCGCGAGCTTTAGAAAATACGTTTTAATGAGAGGCTGGACCGTCCAATAAATCCTTTGGAGAATATCTCTTAACTACAGCCTTTTTCCCGCGTCGGGTATTTATTTTTCCAGGCTAGACCCCCCTCCAACTCTCATTATTTATCATGCACGGGTAGCTCACCCTACGAGTAAAAGTAAATCTCCATTCCCTTCCGTTCCTCTTAATTTCACGGCTCCCTTGAAAGTCGAGCATGGCGGACGCACCGGCCCGAGCTTGGAGAACGAGAAACGCCGGAGATAGAACGAAGGGCCATAGAGAGACGGAAGGGAACGCAAATTCCCCGTGAGAAATTCCATCTTTGATTGCGTCGCGAGAATTGAACGGATTTATGCCGGACGCGTGTGCCACAAGGAACGCACCTTCGAAACAAGGAACACCAGAGAGGAGAGAAACTGGAATTTTATTTATTAATAAAATGTGCGATGAATCTATTGATTTAACGAGATTCGACAAAACAAGTCGATAATGAAATATGAGCGAAACAATACTACGAGAGGTGTAATAAATGATTACATTTTTAAAGTCGAATCATCATTGATTGCGGAATCTGTCGAGAGACGCGCACGCCGAAAAACGTCAATGGTTTTGATTTTACAGAGAGAGTGGAATATTAGGAAAGGGAGGAGGAGCGGAGGGAAAAACGTAAACGAGAGGCTGATGAGTGACGACGAAATAACGAGAGAAAAAAGGACGAGTAACTGGGACTGGTCTCGGGCAGAGAAAACATTAAAGCGCGAGGATGAAAGAAGTCCCTTTGTGTTTCCCAGGTGAGCGTTATAAATGAGCTCTCCGACGGGAACGAGGGTGTCTGGGACGAGGGTGGTGGCGAGCCGCTCGACCACACCTATGCCACTAGAAGTCACCGGGAGGACCACCGTTGCGACAAACGACCAAATCTGCTTTGCGGATAGATCGCGTTTTTTCTTTGTCTCCTCTTTTCAGTCCACCCCCGCCGCTACGCGCTCGAATGCGTGTACCTCCTTTTTTCACCCCGTCGCGTCGCGTGCTTTTTAATTATACGAGCCCGAGAGTCACGTTCGCATGTTGCGAGTTAATGTCTTAATTAATTAGACGGGACAGGGGAAATATCCTTGATAGTAAAGAGCTGCTTTGTTTGCAGCGCGTACTAAACTTTTTAAAGAGGATTTCGTCTCTATTTTTTCTTTCATCATACGAGAACGGCATTATGTGTGTTCACGAAAGAAAGAGTCGATTCTATTCTTATACGTCTTTTAGGCTCGATATCTTCCCTCTCGGAATCGTAATTCTATCACTTGCCAGGTTAATATTATATTTGCCACGTCGTTCCTGCCTATAGGAATTCATAAATATAATAAACTGTATAGCCGTATCTCTCTCGAGGAGAACTATTTACCTTACTGGTAACGACTTTTACGAGAGTATAGAAGGCTTTTAACATGATTTAAGCAGATTATGCAGAAAGCACGGCCGCCTCGTACCGGAGTAATTGCGACTTAATTAAATTGCGACGGAAAATGTAACTACCACCATCGAAAGTTTATTACCTATTGTAATACCATTCATACATTTTGTATTATTATACCGGTCAACAGCTTCGAGAGGCAGAAACAGATAATAGCCGTTCGCGTTAACGAACATAAGACACACACTTCCCCAAAAATAATCTCCAAAGGTAAACGTCTTCTTTCGATACTTAAATGACTCCTCATCCCTAATCGTGTGATTTAATCGTGGATAAACAGATAATAAGATAATCCACGAATGCCCGGGAGAATTTTCGAATCAATTTATTCCAAGCCAGGGAGAACCGGTTGCAGGAAAACGATGCCGGACCCAGACGAGAAAACAAAAAAAAAAATCACAAGGCCTAGCTGTACTGGCTGATTTAAAAAAGGTTTTGAGATTTATAGTTACTCCGGGAGAAAGAAAAAAATCTAGTCGATATATAAAGTCTCTTAAAAATGTATTATCCGTTGCTTTTGTTTCGATTATTTATATACGTAAAAGATATCTGATGATGAGTAGAAAGTATGAATAACTGCGGTCTCTACATAAATAATAATTCAAGAAGATATTCGTGCAGTTTGATCAGTAACAAAACTTGTTGTGTTACTATAATGGTAGTGGGAATATTCATAATAACTGATGTAAAATTAAAGGTATTTTACTATGGAATGACGAACTAATGCTGGCATTGCTGTCTAATACCAATAATGAAATTGAATGTCAAAGTCGTGGTACATGAAATAGTTTCACTATCTTTTCAACTGTTAACTGACGTGGATATAATGAGCCAGCAGCGGCAATTTCGATGCTCGGCCAAGAGCACGAGCGCTCACCCGTCCAGCCGAGGATTATCCTTCGAAAGGACTTTTGCTTCGATATGCGCATTCGCAGCGCGAAGCTACCGCCTGTTACATTAACGCGCTAGAAAATGGATCGACATTGTTGCCGTTACATAATGCTCGGCAATGAAAGCTCGTCGGCTATTGCGGTTAGCCGATTTTCCCGTCGAGAAATGCGGCAGGCGCTACGCAGTTTAGCGGTGGAATTTTACGAACGTGCCCGGGGTCCGAAAGTTGAATCGAAATGAATAATTGGCCCGCAGGTTTTCTACCAATTTGCAGCTAGCCAGCGGAAATGAATTGGTGCCAGTCGGGATTGTAACAATGTACATTATCGTTCTATAATGGTACTTTCTGTCTTTTGTCTAATTCCGATATTCAATGCGTTCAATGAAATAAGTCAGTTTCATTTATGTTATTGTTCGCAAATTACTGAAATTCTATAATTACGAAAAGAAAATAAGCAAAATGATTAGACCGGTGGAAAGAATATTTTTCTAAAATCTCTGTTCAACACGTATAATCGGGTTTTTCATCAATTTCCGTTTACGTCAGCCACGAGTAGATAAAGCATAAGAGTCGATTAAAAAACGAAGAGGGAACTTGGCTCGGAAAGAGGAATCGAGCGATCGAATCGGAGATGGACAGATGAGTCACGCGTGTAGGGAATCGGTTCCGTCGAAATTCGTCGATTTCTATCAAAACCTTTGATACCGTGGCTACCTTTCACGTGTGAGGTACGATAGTTATCTACCTCGTGGCTCCTCTTATAAGGGATCGAACGGTCGCACCCTGCGGTGCACGAGAGCCGTCGAATTCGACGTCGCGTTCTTTTGGAAATCCTCGTTGATGGAACCCGCTGGCACTGAGCCGCGAACCGCGTGGGCGTGGGCCCGTCTTTATTCGATTCGTTGTCAGAGCTAAGTGGTTCCCTCCGCCACTACAATACGGTCCACCTTATTTGTTGCGCTGCTGGATTAGAGTAGCTCCGTGGCCACCGGCCGCGTTCGCTTCTCGCTTGCATTGCGGCGAGTTTAGACCGAAAACAGACCTCGCTTCTGGACAATTCTGTTTGGATTATGTTCGTATACAATTATTGGAGAATAATATTGATGTAAAATGTGACCGAACATTTTGAAGACGGAGTCCTACACCGTCGTATCGATCGACTTTATCTAGTTTCTAGACGAGTCGAGGAACGGTGCAATAGTTTTCAGGCGGTTGGATGACTAGGAAACCGAAGATTTAGCTAGATACGAGACACGTGTTTTTAATCGACTGTTCCAGGAAAAACTCGTACGGCGAAGGCGTTTGCAAAGCTGTTACCAGGAACACGATACCACCGCATTCGCGAGGCTTTCTGAGATATTAAATTTCGTGAGATGCGCTAAGGGTAAAATAACGGTGAAGCTTGTTTCCCGAAACGTAGCACGCTCCGGTACTATCGCCTTCGACCTCGAGTGTCACGAGCACTACACGAGATCAAGCAACGTAGCTTACATATGTTTGTTCTCCATTTTTAAAGTTTTAACAAAAAATGTAATATCTAATTTTTAGAATTCTTTCAAATAGATAACATACGTCGTGTGTGTCTGTTTTGAGTTAGATATTCTGTCTTCTTACCCAATGATAACAGATATATTTTACATTAAAAATAAATAGTAATGTGAAATGGGACAGTTAACGTACGACGTAGTTTGGTCACCGTATTTTCTAAATAAAAAAGAATGACCATCCCGGGCGGAAAGTCTGACAGGTAAGAAGGCTAGACACTGTAATATTCTAATCAGAAGAGACGTCAAAGGGATGTTCGGTCGTCTCGCGGCCTTCGGATCAGATGATTCTTTAAAAAACGGAACGCGATGTTCGGCTCGGCTCGCAAACTCGTTGCCCGGAGGCATGCCTCGCCGGGCATTAATGCCAGTAATCCGAGAATCGAGAGGCGCTCGCGTGCGCTCATCTTGCACATGTTCCAACGAGCTGCCGATTCAAAACTACCGTCTTCTCTCTCCTCCTCTCGCCGTTCTTTTTTTCGCCCCGCCGAAAGACGCCGCGCCGACCGATACAACGACGACGACGTATCGGAGCCGAAAAAAATCGGCCAGAGGACCGTACGAAGGAACGCGGCCCGCAGACGCATCAGCTGTGCGCATGCAAATTACAACCTGGACGGCCGATGCAACGCGTCCATATGGTGGTCCACCATTATCCGCACGCTCGCCACCAACCGCGACTTCTGCGTACCCTCTCGGCCGACCTCCGACGATTGTTTCGTGTCTTCATCAACGGTACCGTCTCACAGACTGCGAGACGTAATAAGGCTAATTTTAAATAGAACGCGGTTTCCATTCAATTGCTAACGTATATGGAACGAGTCATAAATACGCCTCCGTTCAATAATGGCCCTCGACACAATGTTCATTATCGTTACACGAACACCGACGAGCGTCAAAGAAAATAGGTTTCACTTGGAAAGATCGAAACACGAGGACGTTACGTTTAAGAGAAGTAGTAAACCTCGATGACAAGCCGTTCTATTAACGCTCGCCTATCTCGCGCCGGGCCAAAACCGTGCGCAACTTATCTTTGATCAGCAGCAACAGCTTTGATCTTCTCCCGAGTGTAACTCTGGATATTCGGTATTCAAGCCGGCTGTGTACGAAATTTCGGCAGGGAACGGAGGAAGCTCGGCCGGCTAACTTATATTCGGCGATAATCTTGCGAAAAGAAAATGGGTTAGGGACGGGGGGGAGGGCGAGGGATTCGAATAAATGGATCTCGAAGGACGCGTGTAGCCCGTCGACCTCGGGGAGGATCGAATTAAACGGTCCTGGGGATCGCGAGGTCGAGTGTGAAAGTAAAAACGAGGGAAACTTGAGTACTTTCTTATCGGCTACGAGGCATCTCCTTTTTCTACTTCGATTCGAATACACGACGTAAGAAGACGTTTCGTAACCGATGGGAAAACGAGGAAGAAAAAGATGGTGGGAAAAAAAAAACAAGGAGATAACGAGAAGATTCGATCAGTTATTAAACAACTGTAAGACCCAGGATGTACGATCAATAAGAATAAACGAACGAAGAAATCGATTCTCTTAACCTCGATCTAAGATGCTTCATAAGAATTTAATATTTGATGGAATTGACTGAATTTCATTCAGACTTATCGATAGTTTTACGTTATCGTTGATTCAACGACAAATGTCAAAATTGTGGTTTAGCCAGCCCTCTGTTTCAGACGTAGCGGGAAGAAAGGGGGGCGGGAAAAGGTAAAAAGGGAAGAGAAGACACAGCCCGGAACGACATGTAAATGCATGGAAGAAATTATTCATGAAAGATGCCAAGCTCCGAGCGCAACGAGACGAAACGAGATTCACGAGACAGGCTAGAACTAACGACGCCCGACGTCCTCGTCCTCTACACCGCTGCCCGGCGTCGTCGCCGAGGAGGAGCAGAGATACGGATCGGTGCTAATGCTTGCTTTATGGGTCAGCTCGGCTCCGGCTACCGGGGTCACGTAGCGGCAAGGTTTGCGCGGAATTTAAAAAAAAAAAGAAGAAAAGGTAAGCAGAGGAAAACAGGAGAAAAAGGCGTTGCCGTCACGTGCTGTCCCGAGCCACCGGGGAAGAAGCCATCAACGCGTTCCTTTCATCGCCGTGTGGAGAAGCGTTCCTCCTCCTACTCCTCACAATTAGAAAGAGCACCGTACCGGTATCCGGTAACTATTCACGCGCCCTCCGATCGTTATCCGCGTGGCCCCCGCGATCCTATCGCTGTTTCGTACCGATCATTGCACAACCGATGCGTGTCAAAGATACATCGTGTAACGCCGCTGCGCGCCGGCTGAAAGCGTGAAAATTGCGCATTGTTTCCTCCCGCTGAAAACGCCTCTTATTGTTCTTCCTCCCGATCTCGGAAACCGATCTGTTCCCTTTCTGACGCGCGTATAAATCGCGCCAACGTATTATGCGTTTCGCGGCTCTACGTGATCGATGTTATGATACTCTGTCCATTTGTACGCGTATACGGCGAATACCTGATGACCCGCGGTGGGTGTAGTCGACTGTTTCCTTAACGTATCAGCTGTCAGTGACCCGCTGATGCTACATTTATATAGCCGCGTCGACTCGGTTCCTGATTATTTGCGCGGGGATAATCGCGAGTGAAATCGAGCAAGTCGATGGTAGAGAAAACAACCCGCGTCGCAGTGGTACGAATCATATCCCATGAAGAAGCAAACATAAATGTTGTTCCGAGCCGTGCAGGATCTCGCTCCGGAAATACAAACAAGAGTAACCGAAAAGGGGAAGCGAGACCGGTACGACCGGTAATAAGAAGAAATTTCCCGGTGCGACCGAGCAGAGGAGGAAAGGGTTAGGTGTACCGCGTCTCGCTGTCTTTGTATACGCGCGACACACCCTCCGCGCGTTGCTCTCTCTTTGGGTGAGTGGTCGACTTCGACCTTTTTCTCCCTCATCGTTCACGCACGCTGGCAGCGGGCACGCGGGCGGACGCTCGCCCCCTTTTGAATTACCGACTATACGTATTCAAATGATCGGCCGCGTGCATTTCTATAAAGGCGACAGCGGCCAGCTCCTTGCGAGTCGCACCTCCCTTCGTCCACTGCTTTTGTCCACCGTTTGTCGTTACAATAAAATTCTCCCGCACGATCGCTGTCTGTCGTCCTCGCGAAAATAACTGAACTCGAGATCGATTGACATCGCAAGAAACATTCATAAAATGAAACTGTATACTTTCCTCCTTACAAGAATGCAGCGATCTCTTTTGTAATAACATTATTCTCTCATGTTAAGAAGGACTTTAGTTCCGTTCACGGCCAACACGAACGAGCTCGGTTTCACGAATTTCATAGGACAAAAATACGTGTAAATAATCGGGCGCGGCCGGCCGATTTTAATTGCCAGGTACAATGTGACCGGTGCAAAACCACGCGACTAATCAATCCTTTCAGGTGCGCGGCTGAAGACAATGCAGTCGGCGAGAGATGCGCCCACTTGATCGCGGCAACCGGAGCGGAGCCGGGCAAAAAGGGGACCGAGGTAAAAGCGCGAAGTCGAAAGCAATTTCAATCGACCGAATCCCAGGTCGGCCAGGTAAATGTCGGACGCGAACGCTCAAAAAAAAGGAAGAGAGCGGACCAGGAAAAAAAAAAAACAGCAGCAGCAGCAGCAGCATCGGTAGGGAGAGTGAAAAGGGGTGGGGAAGAAACAGAAGGAGAGGAGTAAAAAAAAAAGATCGAGAGAGAGGCAACTGGCTGCCAAAAATCCAAAGCGAATCCGGCGAGAACGAACGAGCCCTCCCAGCCACAATTTCACGTGATCGAATCGGGCCGAAGCAAATTAAAAACTAATCGTTTTCCCGCACCCTGCTGGCACGCGCTTTACCTCCGTGGCTCGAGCCACGTAGCAGCCGGTCCGCGTGAAAAAACATCGGAGAAACGTGGGTACCGTATATATCCGCGTCCACGTCGAACGACCCATCGTTTGACCGACGCTTGATCTTACCAGGGTGAGACCGCACCCGACAAATTGTTTTTCCCTTCTCCCTCTGCCACCTCTGACCTCCGTCTCCTGCTGACTGATCTCTCGAGCTACCAGGACTGCCCGCCTGATTTGTTACGAGATCTCGATACAAATGGTTTAATACCAGGTTGTTCCAAGTTACTTCAAGAATAAAATTATGAAAAGGATTGATTGAACATCGGAATGAGTCACTGATAGCTGCATGATTCGAGAAACCCACGGGATCACTGTATCTCGTTGACGAGTCAATTCACCATTGAATCGTGTTCGTCGATCATTACGGAAATGTATCATATCCTACTCCGTAGAAAGTGAGCAGTGAATTCGAAACTATCTACTTATTAGTGAAGCCGAACGTTTTATCAATCGGAAGTGAAACGAAACTTTGTGAAAATTGGAATCGTGACCGGACGCAGTAATCTGGTAAGAAAGTAATAGTCCATCGAGCCGCGTCGTCCGTTATTATTTCATTATTTGTTCGAGTGAAGTTCGTGGCTACTGCGTGCCGTAGAGACGCGCGAGGAACGTCTCCCAGAGGGATTTAGAAGTTCCGGACCTTCGCCTCGGTTCGGAATAGAATTTTCAAGTCGACACCGAGGGAACGTCTGCGTTTACGTTTATAGTGTACAAACGGCAGCCCGTTGGGACGGAGGCCGGCAAATTCGGTTGTTAGGCCTCCGTACACGTACAGACTTCACCGCTTTTCATTTTGATTAACGATCAGGAAAAGACGACAGACAAATCGAGTAATCGTTGTCTCGTGACGTATCTCGTTCAGATTTCATACGGAGTATAAAATAAAAGACAGGTCATCCTATATATTTTATGGATCTGTTCAAAACTGGTAGCGAACGAAATAAAAAATCAATTTCTGTTTTTAACTAGACATTTGAAATGTTTTATTTCTCCGAAAACTCTGCGGTCTAGCTAATTCTTACGTTTTATAAATAATACAGTCGAATTTGCCGTAATAAGACGTATAAATTGGGAGTTCGTGCTCGTGTCAGTACACCGGAAACGGACGACAATCATTGGGAAAGTTTCTCCATTTCCACATCGATGAAAATAATCGTTGTCGCTCGCGATTTCACTGTTGTAGCAACCATCGGCCGGGAGCCAGGCCACGCGGCGCGCGGGTGCACGCGAGCATGCACGCACTCGTGCACGCGATTATACCGTAGCTGTCGTGCCCGGTTAATTACAACAATCGATATCGTTTAAATTGCAGGTTGCGCCTGCGTGCCGTTTCGCGGTGCACGAGGAGAACGAAGCAGAAGGAGGAAAGTATGAAAGAAAGGAACCCGGTATTGTCCCGCTACATAATAATAATACGAAGACGAACGACAGTGGCGTAAGCTCGTGACATTGCCACGACCGAATCAGCAGCCGTGCTCGATTCGACGTTCCCATTTCTTTCGACCTTGGAATTTATTTGATCGACGTTTATGAACCGGTTTGAAACTGAGACAGTGAGAATTGATGATATCGAGAAGATCGCGACCTTTCACCTCTATTGCGTCGCAGAGGGGGATTTACGCCACTGGCGAACGCCTTGGACGAGGGTACAATCGAGTGTTACGGCGCGTGCCAGGCGTACCTGTGTCGCCACCTGCCAGTTGTTACATTATCCCCCACCAAGGACAACGGGAACGACATGAACGTTCCAACAAGAAACACATATCGTTCCACGTACGCTTACCTCCCTCGCTCGTTCCCCTTTCATCCCTTCTTCCCGCAATCTCATGACCTTCCGGCCCTTCCACTCCCATTTAGATGAATCGCCTCCCTGTTTTTAAAGCGCCATTCGAAAAGCGTCGTAAAATAACACGGCTTTACGATTCTCCCGGGGTTTCGGGCAGATTTGAATAATTGACTCGCTTTCAGCGAAACGGTTTCATCAAAAAGACACGCCAGCATGTACTTATCCCGTAACCCCGAAACAGAAACGAGAAACGTATTGTCCCAAAGTACCGTCGTTAAAATGTAAAGAAACTTTTTACGAGTGCGTCGATACACGAAAGCGGCATATCTGAAACGCAAATGGACTGCGAATTCAGTTCACTCATTGAGCCACGGTTTAAAAGCTTGGAAGATCATAATAAGGAATAGGAATTTATAAGAAATGGACAACAGAAGTTGCAAGACGTTGCAATTTAATCGACTCGAAGATTTTCCCTTTGAAATCGGATGACGAATTCCCGAAGCTATTTCACTAATTCCGGTTGATAAAGCGTGAAACCCGAGAAGAGAGGTAGAGATCGTCGCGTGGATGGACGAAACAGGAAGGAGACGACGGAGAGAACGGCAGACAGGAAGCAGCTGGACGTCGAGTCGCGTGCCACGCAGGAAACGCATAGTACACGTGTAGTACCGTTGCAGCGAAGAGTAAGCGTCAAGGCGAGGGAGGATCGAGTGGCTGCGGAGAGGGTGAAGTCTAAAGAGGGCCTTTATTGCGACACGGAGCCCAAGTCCTGACACGTGCTCCATGGATATCTTCGTTAAACGTTTGCCAACGGGACTCGTAATGGCACGCGACGACATCCTCCAGGTGGTCCAACGTCTTATTGCTGTATACATAGCTGTGGCGTGTGGCAAGATGCCGTCCCGCCGGCAAACACGGGATTCGAGACCCGAGAACAATCCCGTTCTTTCATCTCCCTCAAAACGAATCAAATACGAATCGATGAATCGTCAAATGTTAAAAGATTTTTTTAATTTTGCCAATGCTGTATGGAATCTGAGATACGGAGTAGAGAAAGTAATCCCTACTTTGAGTAAACGAGGATTTCACAGAGTCTTTCTTATACTGTGACGTAGTCGTGAAAAAACACAGATTCAGATCGAAGACGCCTGGGCGTCGAATTATCGGCTACATCGATGGCACAGGAGGCGGGGAAAAAGGAAAAGCGTGTACCAGAAGCAGGCGTGTGTAGAAAGGAAGAGGAGGAAACGCGGGGCACGTGTTCCGTGCTGGCTATCCGATGAAATAAGAGACCGGAAGCATCTGGGGGGAAGCCGTATTGTTTGTTCGAGTGCTTTATTCGAGCGAGCCGGCCCGCAGTGTTCCAAGTTTCGACACGGGGTGACTGGGAGCTAAGCGAACGCAATCTCTCCGCGAGACGCAATACCTCGTCTAGCTGGCTCCGCTACGAAGCGAACCAGTGCCTTTCTTTGTCCACCGTTCATTATCTCGATTGCTTCTCCCTCGACTGGAAGAATATTCGTTAAGTGCGGTTGTACCTAGCCCCGATTATTCTGGCCCCGGAAACTGGGACGACCTATTGAAATTGACGAATTCGGCATTCGAAACCACCTCACGCTTTGTCTCGTTCATTAACAAATGAACAAAGTAAAACAAACCACTTTCCATGGCCGTTCGAGCGTAGATTTAAAAAACGTATTTCAGTTCTTGTGACAAACGCGTACGTTCTTCTTGCCCCGTGGATTTTATCTTGTCAACACATTATGACGTTTGACAAGAAACTTAGCAAAAAATGTGGATGGTTGAAGCGAGCGTAGGAACAATGCTTGAACCCTATTCACCTGGCAACCCTAATAGTGTTCCGAACACTTAAATCCGACCCCTGTCATGGAACATCGCCTACCCTCGTCCGAAGATTTCTAACCAGTCACTGTGTATATAAACTGGATTCAAGCAACGTTATCACTGAACGATAATGTGATATGTACGTGTCTAAAACTGTAAATAAAGTCTTACAATTCAGAGAACAATTTCACTATTCAAATCTCGATAGATCCTTTCCCCCCCTAAAACGAACGCTCCATATATTCAATGATTCATAAATGATAAATCGCTGAGGAGAGAAATTAGAAGTCTCCTCGGAAGTTTCTGCCCAGGATAAACAAGCTACTTAAAAAGTTTGATAATTCTAAGCCGGAATAACCGATCGACTTGACAGAAGCCTTGGCGTAAACGCAGCTCGGCTACGGTGGCTGTTTGATCAGCCAATTTCCATTCACGACGGCTAGTACATTGCGTGCCTTACAAATACGACCCGTAAACTAATTAAAAAAGGAAAGTTCATTCGAGGCGTCCGCTCGTTGGAAAGTTGGTAATCGCTTCTAAAGTATCTTTCATTTATCCTTAAAGGGAAGTCCGATCGAATTCAGCCGGCTGAAACATTCGCTTACATTCCAAAACCCAAGGAGAATGCCCGTGTACAGCCGAGCGCAAAAGTAACAAATGTGCAATCAGAAGATGGATGATTTGTAATGAGAAAATGATTCCCACAAGCAAATTGTAAAATATGTATATATTAGCATATATTTATATGTGTAGAATGAGCAAAGTTCGAAAACATATATTTGCCTGTGTGTCTGCGTGTGCGACGAGCACTCGTATTTACTCGTAAATAATGTTTTCCCAGTCTCGTCCCGATGATATAACACCGGTACAAATAAACGCGTCAATATTATACTTCTCTTCGCGTATCCACTCCCTATTTAATTCGACCTATTTCAAAGGAATAAGTTTAAAAATACGTTTCACGAAATTGCCGGAGATAAAATCAAATGAGATCGAATCAACATAGATTCCTAATACGGTTTGGTAGGAATAGTGTAATTTTTGGAGAGATATCATCGAGTCACAGAAGCGCGGAGCGATTCGTCGCTGCCTCCTGTAGCCGAAACGAGAGAAACATCTGGCACGGGTGCCAAAGGGCAGGCAGGTTGCGTACAACCGAGCTACGTAGCCCGTTCCTGCCTTCCTTCGTCTTTACTCTCCCTTCCCTTCTCTCCTATCCTCGAATCCACCCCCGTATCTCGTTACCAACAGCGGCCAAACCACCTGGACTCCAAAGGGTTACTCTGATGGTAGCGAAGCTTTTTCTACATAAACTGTTTCTCAGACGGAGAATTTCTGCGTAACGCGGCTGTCGTTCGCACGTGTTACACCGACAGAACGCGGTGCAAAGATTCTTGCGTAAAATTTCATACAGGATACACGAAGATCGTGTCTGAAACCACTTGGGAAACATCGAGTCTAAGTATAATAACGCGTTTCACAGTTTTCATTATTCTAAAAAATAATGTTTAACGAGCTGATGTATACATCTATCGCGAACGAGCTGATGTAACAATCGGCACGAGTTTCCAGCCGTTAGCATCGGTAATTGGGAAAAGTTACTCGAGCACGGACAATCAGTTTTTAACGAGCAACGAAATATTTGCAAAACGAAAGTAGCTCCTATGCAGATTTCGTTAATAAAAATGAACATTTCTTCCCACATGGTTCTAAACGAAATTTGCGTTTCAACGCTGTCTGCCATTAACAGCACAGGAGCTCTTTAAATAAAAATGTGCAAAGAGATAACGTAAAATATAAAACTAGACCGAAGTTCTTTTGATTTGTAAAATCTGATTTTTCTCAATGTCAGATTCGTGGTATTAGAATTTCGAAACTACGGTGAATAAAAAATCTAATCGAGGGTTTCCAAATATCCGAAATGAGTAGTTCTCTGGTGAGGAGGGTAGGTGGAAGTCATATAGTCGTGTAAATGAAGCATAAAGAGGGTGCATCGGGCGATGAATTCGATGCGGGATAAAAGTTCGATAGAATCGATTTCGTAAGCAAAGGGAGCAAAACAGAGCGGGACGGCTGGTTTGCGGCAATATGCCAATATGGCAATAAAGCGGCCTCCGTCCTTCTCCCTCTCGCGCCCTGATATAAACAAGGATACAATGTCGGTGCAAAAGTGCCGACAGATGGGATTCCTTCCCTCCTTTATTCTTTTTATCTATGCCCTCCCCATAACGCGGATCCTCTCCGATACATATGAGACTCCTACGAAACCACCCGCAATGTTCTCTTTCATAGAATTTCATCGTTTTTCGTTAAGTTTCCCGATACACTGGAGGGTGCTCGCTCCTTCAATTGTACGCGAAGAACAACGCAATATGCATCCCCCATTTTCTATGAATGCGACGTAGAAAAATGCCACGCTGCCTACCTATAAAGAACAACGCGAGACTATATATAATTTCACGAGTTTCTTACGTAATCGTATTCGCACTTCGTCAAGAGTTCCAACTTATTCCGTTGTATCTTTCGAGGCGAATAAACACTGCGCACTGACAAATAATAATTAAGAATTACTAAAAATTGCATAATTAAAATAATTTTCCTAATTTACAAAATCGTAAAACTGTTTTACCGTCGTTATTTTTAAACTATCCATTAAAAGTGACGACAAAAGGAGACTTTAAAAATACGATAGCCGAGAGGATCGAACGTGGGTGTTTGAAACCGCACGTGACACAATAAAATGTCGAATTAACCCTAGGCGATGGGCAAAACCCGGTTGTCACGGGATTTAAAGAGGCGCTGATGCAGATTTGCAAAACAGCTGTACGGGTCACCGATCGAACGAAAGCGGCGAAACGAAAAGAAGAGAGATGGAAAAAAAAAGGGGTAGGAGTGCGGAACGTGAAAGAGGACCGGTGGAAAATTTATTCTTCGAGGCCGCGTTGTTCGATCAAAGGAAACCGAACTAGCCAACGCCAAAATTCTATCTGACCGCCTAGTCGTTGTTGAAGTGGCATTCGCAGCTGTTTACTCCGACGTGCATGCAGCTACCCGTTGACAAAAGGGTTTTTCTTTGCTGGCTGACAATTGATTCGAAGCAAGGAAAGAAGGGAACCGAGAAAAGCTTATGCGTCGAACAAACGATTTTGCACGAAGCCACGTTTTTGGAAACGTAAACGTGTATCGTAGAAATTGATATAGCTCGAAGAGAGAACATTTTTCGTGAGAGAATTTTTTCACGCGATCGAACGAATGACGCGCGTGAATCGCTAATTCGTAAAGGGAAAAAGAAACGGACAAAGATTCATTTGAACGGCCGCGTAGAATCGAAATAATAAAATGCAGGTGGAGGAACGAGGATTTTGAAGGCAATGAAACTTTTACCGTCCCATCGATAATTACGGGTTAACGAGGCGGCGGTAAGTACCCACTCGTTCGAACGATAATTGGTCGCTGATCGATTCGTGCCACGAAACAACCCGCAGCAGGTTCGACTGCGAACGCGGAAAATCTGTCCCTTTTCCCTCGCAACGCTCGCCATGGAAGAAGACCGTTGCATACGTGAACGAACAAAAAAAAAAAAAAAAAAAAAAAAAAAAAAAAAAAAAAAAAAAAAAAAAAAAAAAAAAAAAAAAAAAAAAAAAAAAAAAAAAAAAAAAAAAAAAAAAAAAAAAAAAAAAAAAAAAAAAAAAAAAAAAAAAAAAAAAAAAAAGGAGGAGAGAGATCGTGTCCATGGTTCCATACACTCGCGCGGGCCTCCTGTCTCGATAAATCGTTCCAACAGAAACGACGACGATCGCTCCCGTTCAATTTTCTGCCCTTTTTTTTTTGCCGAACGAGCAACGTGAGCAGAAATTTGAAAAAAGATCTCGTGTGAAAATGCAAGGTGGCTCGCCCTTTTTTCAATAGCTTTACTTTTTTAACCGTGGTCGTTCTCTCAACGTTCATTATTTTAATTTCAAACTACTTGACTGCGACGTAACTACGTCGGCAGCCAATTAATTGCCCATTTATAAAGTTCCAGTATTACGAGTTACTTGAAAGTACTCCTAATACAATTTACAAGGATGCGAAACAAGTCGTAAATCCTGCGAAATACCTAACTGGTATACACTCTCGCTGTTCGTGTACATCTCAGTGCCGAAGAAGCGACAGATAGAAAACGAGAGAGAGAGAGAGAGAGAGAGAGAGGGGGGGAGAGAGAGAGAGAGATAGAGAGAGAGAGAGAGAGAGAGAGAGGTGCAGTAGCAGGCGCGTATATAGATTGCAGATTCCCCGCAGCGTCGAATCTCAGGTAATCCCCGGGAGCAGGCGACAAGCACGCACGGCATTCTGGCAATTCTCACGATTTCCTCGTCGCCCTTGGGTCGACCAGAGCCCCGACCGCTTATACACATCCATCCGTTTCTCCGTCAATCGCACCCACGTTCACGTAGCCCCGGCCCCCGTGGCTCAGGTGCAACCTCGTTCTCCCTCTTATTCGAGTTTCTACACGTTTTTCCAACCAGAAGCTTTATCCCGGACGACTCCGAGGACCAAAAACGCTAGGTAACAGTCCTTCAGATTCCCCCGCGACCACCTGACGCTCAAACGACTTCTGACCTCGCCGCTCTCACCTTCCCTCCCTCGCGTCTATTCAGCGAGGCGTTAAAAACATAAATTTACAAAGTAAACCCCGCAAATGCGATTGTCCCACAGTTCGGCAGTTGGTCGGACTCTCCTATAAACCCATAATGGCCGATACGTGATTCGGAATAAGTTAAACTGATTTTCCGCTTCCCGAAAGCCTTCAAAGTCCGTCGGTGGTATATGGCTAGGTACCTTAATAACGCAACGAGCTACCCCTCACGGGACGCAACACAATGACCGCTGCTGGTGCCTCTACTGTCCCTTTATCACGGGCCCTAAATCTTTCCACGACGCTTCCACGGCCTCTAACTACTTTCCAACTCCTCAATTTGTGCTTCACCTGATATACAACAGACGTGCTAGCACTTGTCGTACAGGGATTGCGACAAAAACGTAAACCGAGAAAGTCTTCTCAAACCTTATTTGAAGAATAAACTGTGATAAACTTCAACAGGTACCGTCCGATACAATACAACGACGTACAATGCCCTCTTACCATTTTCTGGATGTACAACAGGCAGACTAGTACTTATAATATTTGTATTAAAAGCAAAAACTGGAGTTCTTGTAACACCTCGGACATACGTAGAATTGTATAATCTATTTGGAAAATAAAATGGCAGAAACGCCAACAGGTATCATCCGATGTACGATAGAAATGACGCCCTTTATGGGATTATAAAAGTTTGCCCGGGGCCAGGAAGAAAATGTAAAAATCCCACTGAAAATACAATTTGATGGAACGTGTGGCGCAGCACGCGGGACCGTAGGTACGTGAACATGAATTTCAACGTGCTCTTGTTGGGAAAGTATTTAAAAAACCGAATTTGTTTGCACCGGGAAGAGTGTGGATTCGCGCGAGACAATAAATTCATTTTTCCCTTAAAAATATGCGAACGCAAAATATTCACCTTGCGCAGATAAATGAATACCATTTAATTTTTATCGAACAAACTGGTTTTCTTCGAACGTTCAGAATCGATCGAAAATGAATTGCAAAGCGTTGTTATGACGCGGGAAAGAATGATAATTAAACGAGCGTAGATGCGAAACGATCGATGTTTTTTTTCCATTAAGCCAGGGAAACAACGGAGTAAGAGATCGGAAGGTACATATTTTGCTTTACACGTTTCAATAGAGATAACGAAGTAGGTACGGAAGAACTCGCTCGTAATTTTCATTTCCACACGTTCCTAACGAATCCTTGAAACTCGGTTTCCTCGCTAACGAGAATATTATGAAAAAAATTACATACCCGCGTGCCGCTGGCCACATTTTTTTCCCCACAATTTTCGTTGTGCCACAATTTTTTTTTTTGTTCAGAAAATGATGTTCCGCCGCGATACAATTGTCTTACACCCAGCGCTTTGCATGACAATACGCGAACGTTTCAATAGAAATTTCTCCTCTATCGCGAATTCCAAAATCATTACACACGATGAAAATATTACTTCCGGCTAATAAAACAAATGCGCACCGCAGAGTGAATCGAATTTATGCCGTAATTACGACGTTCTGTACAATCTACCGCTAGTTATTCGTGTTTCAACAACTTTATTGTGTACTCGCAAAAACTGCAGTCCCGCCAGTGTTTTCTAAATGAAATATGGAAAGTGAATTTAGTATCTTTCGAAAAAAAGATGTAAATTACCGTAAGCCTCTGAAACAGATTTCCTTCCTTTTATTTAATTTATTAACGTGGACAAACAAGTAGAATGATTTTTCCCGTTAGAGATTAAAGGGCTGGATAAAATAGGAACTTGTCGCTGGAGTCGAAGATTCATCGACTACCCGCGGAGAAGATGCCGAGGCTCCTCCGTCGAGAGATTAGTCGCGTTACAGCGAGTAGTAGTCGGTAAGAGGGCGTAAATAGAGACACCAAACGAGGGGAGAATAGAAAAGTGGTAGCTACCACGAAGCGGTGCCCACCTCGTCGTCGAGTTTAACGACGGTAGGCGTGGTGGAAACAAGCCGCCTTTGTCCTCGGACGCCGGGTCCAAATTATGTCGAGCGGGCCCAAAATCACTCCGTAATTGGCGAGCTGTTTGTTTTGTCGCAAGCCGCGCCGACGACAGATGGCCACGTTCCGTCTTGCTTCATAGCCCTCGTTACGATTTCCTATTACCGGTTCACCGGTTAAAATCGATTCGACCGTGCTCCTTCGTCCGAACGAATCAACGAATACCTGGCATGCCAACGCGTCCATGAAATAACTCCGAGTAAAAAGAGTGCGTTTGTTCCACGCACGTAACTTTTCGAGCAAACAAAAATATTTGCCGCGCTACCTGCTGCGTCTCGTAACTACGTCAAGACGCTACGCTAGTTGATCGTCAGTTTACAGGAGATAATAGGAACTTTGTGTCTGAACGTGCCACCTAATTGGTTCCATAATCGTCACTCGTGTTTGTTATTTAAGCCCGTCGATTAACATTTTCAAAAGTGTAATATGAAAATGAATGCAAATTACGTTGCAAGGTACTCGTCGAACACCTGTGGAATTACGACGAGGCCATAAGGTCAAGTGTAAGTACAAGACAGCGAAAAAAGAGGGGATGCAACGAAGGTTTTCCGCAACCTTCGTCAGTCGGCGACACCCTCCAGTCTTCGAACTGAAAATCAACCACCCGAAAGGTGGCAGCACTTCTCGACCCGGACATTTCGTGGAACGTTCAAATATTCGATGCATCATAAAAATTCATGCACTTTTATAATCGAAACTCATCGAATCGGTTGAAAGGAATTTACAGGTGTGAACGGACGAAAATTAATATTAGAACTATTTTAACGGCGTTATTTGCCGTCTGCCCGGCGGCGAATTTTTATCACATTTCTCACCACTTATCTGATCCGAAACGCTAACTTCAAAAGCACACGGAACACGTAAAATCATTTAAAATCCTAACAAAACAGAATTGATGATGCCTGTTCCAGGCGAGAAGGAAAAAGAAGAGGAACAAGGAACGGCGAGGGCGGAGAACGTTATCTTATCAAGTACATTCTCTCTCGTTCCGAGAACTGGTATGCCACTCGGCAGATCGATGTTCCCTATCTTAAACGTTTCTGAGATTGGGCATATTTTGTTTCGACTATCCCCTAATTAGAAGCCGTTCGGACTTTTAAGCCCGGGCAAATGAAGTTCGAGCGAGGCCGATGGAAGGAACGATAAGATGGAAACGAAAGAATACGTAACGATAGCCAAGATACCTTCTCTTAATTTCATGGCCCTCTTTCACAATACACACGCGAGTCGAAATACCTCGTTTATACAGGCTGATTCTGGTAACTAGGTCGAGATCAGAAGAGAATTTCCGTTCCTTTCCTGATTCTACTAATAAAAATATATCGTGCAAAATCAGCTAGAATTCGCACGCGATGCATCTCGTTCTTTGAATTTCTTATCAAAACAATTAGAAGGAACGATTTTTACATATCACGATTTTATTCTCAAACGGGGACAACTATGCGTCTTAACGAACTGTTAGGTAGAATCATCCCGTACCGTCGCCGAGAAGTTTGGGTGGTGCGAGGATCGTCGTGTAAAACAGAGACGGGACGAGAGTCAATGACCATGAGATCTTTCGATCCACATAGATAGGATCGTGTATTTAAAAATGCTTTTAACAGAAGATCGTCCCTAATAGGGGAACCTTGTCCTTGCCCTGGACGACTCCGGTTCGCCACGCTGACTCGTACAAAGTTAACCAGACAATTAGTTAGACGATCGTGACAAATGTACGAGCTGGAAATCGTTAATCCCCACCTCACAGCGGGAAATATCGCTGGAACTCGGTTCCAGCCAATAATAACTCAGGGTAACGATATTTAGTGGTGCCGGCCGGATATTCGCCCGGGAAATCGCATACAACCGGGACTTTCACTTGCAAATCTCTTTGCGAATTCGCCAACTAGTTTTCGCGGCGACTTTCGCATTTCCATTCCAGTTTCGAGTAAATTCTCCTGCGTAATTACGACTCGGCCAAACTCTCGCGAAACTAACATCTCTCTTCTCGTATCGAACAAAATTCCTTGCAGATCTTATTATCCCGATAACGTCTTTCTTCACTTCTCACAGCCGCGACGTTAATATTCGTGCGTCGATCGATCGGAGATTTAAATACGCTCTCTGTCTATTATTTTATGTATTTTTTAGACACGCATTTGCATGAACATCGTCGGAGCACTCATTACTTTTTAAACGCACCACGTATACGAGGAACCGAGGTGCAGAGGAGATACACGGGGCGCAGGGAAGATCCGAAAGGATCGGGCGCGCCTGAGAATGGAGATTTAAGGGTCCGACGCGTGGGTGTGGGTGGCTGCAGGGTTTCAGCCGTCGCGTCGCGTCGTCGTCCTCGCGTTGTCGCCGCATCGTTCCGCTCGCCGCCAACGTGACGCCCCTGCGCTTGTTCGAACGGGGGCCCATAGCGCATATACGGCCCTTCCACGCGGCATTTACATTATTCGGCCCCGACTCGAATCTAATATTATGAATCACGCGCCCTGTCCGGGCCGTGCATAATGGGGTCGTAGGTCGGCACCGCCTCGCGCGGAATTCTTCCTCGCTGTTCCTTCGTAGGAACAGGAATGGAACAAAGGGACTCGGACCCTCTTCGACCGGATGAATTTTCATAATGGATAATAACGCTGTTGCGCTCAGTTACACTTAATAACGCGAGCCGGAGAAATGTATGCGCGACGTGATCGTTCGAGTACGTGAGTCGCCACGCGATCGGGCGATCTCGTCAAACGTCGATTACGTATTACATTGAAATTCATGGTTGCACTCTACGTTATGTTAGGTCGCGTGTTACATGCGCCGACGTGTAACGATAGACGGATGGGTTCGAGCTTTTCACTGTATCGCACCGAATCGTCGTCGGCTTCCTTTCTGCAAAGCCCACAAAGCGGAACGAGCGAACAGGGTCCGAACAGAAGCGAACTATTTCGTTGGCGAAGCAGCACGACGTCCAACTACCATCGCGGTGAACGGAATATTCGAACACGAGGAGACGCAGAGTATGGAAGAAAACGTGCAGCTTCGGTAAATAAGTTTCCCCTTAGACGCGACCGACAGCGGCGCGATTTATCGTCGAGATTTAGGAACGGGTGGGGGCGAGGGATGGCAACAAAGTGAACGGTATAACGAGACGAAAGAGGCAAAAGTGTGGACGAAGAGAGAGACCAGAGAATTTTCTTAAATTGCACTTTGTAGCTCCTGAGAGACCTTACACAGGGATTTCGACGCCCACGGCGAGGGATAACGAGGCGAGGCCCGGGTTCCTCGTCGTGGAGGTGAGACACACACCGGTAGGTCTTTCGTGGCAATGCGCGCGGCGCACAGGGACATAATTGATATCCGGAAAGAGCGAAGGAGAGAAGAAAGGGGAACCCAGAGACGGCGGACCTGGTGGCGGGAGAGCGAGAGGAAGAAATTACCTTACGCGGAGCGGCCGGCACGAAACGAAGGACGGTGGACCACCGAGATCGAGTCCAGAATCGCCGACTTGCCGAAACTCTGGCAAAGGCCACCTATACATACGCCTCCTTCTCTTTTCGTCTCGTGCCTCGATCCTTTTCTTTAATGATCGGTTCGGCACTGCGCAAACATCGAGTGACCACCTTCGTCCGAGCTAATTGCTAATCACAGGTCAGCGCAGGAACCTCCTCCGGGTCGCTTTGTCTCGCACGTTCTTTCCCTCGTTCGTTGGATCGTGTCAAATACACCGCGGTGTGTCTGATCGTGAACCCTCGTCCGTCAATTTGACGTATTCGTTACAAGCTAAATGAATCATTTCTCAACTACGTCGAGCTTGCAACATCTCCGATAGTATATTAAAACAGTTTTAATTAATCCCTAATACATCGTGCTACTGGCAGATACAATTTAAGAAGCGTAATAAATCAAGTCGGTTTAGAAGCTCAAATAACTCACGATTAAAACCAAATGAACGTCGGACATGAACGGTAATGAAAAAAGCGTGAAACGAAAACTCGTATGTATTAATGTTAGCGAAAACGGATCGAATGAACGCGAAACGATAACGAATTGCGCGTTAATTGGAAATGCTGCTGAAATTTCCCGTGATGTTATATAGTTATTCCTCGGTTCTCATTGTCGTAGGCTTGGGCTGGATAAAATATGTGCAGCGTCAGTCGCACGACAAACAAGATTATCGCGTTCGTTCGCGGTCGTGTGAAATAATAAGTATGCAAGCGTTATACATATAGTGGAGCCGGCGAGGGTGAGGCGTGTGCACGGAAATCCTGGTTACCGTCGTTCGATCCCGTCGACCGTAAATCATACCAGCGTGCAGGGAATGCTCGCGATTCCGTGCTCTTGAATAATTTCGTCTACCTTTAACCACCTGCGGGTTTAATCCTATCAACCTGTGTCGCCTCGGCACGGTGAAAGAACCGAATTCCCCGTATTCAGCCGTAGATAACGAACATGAAGAAGCCGGAAAAGGTATGCGGTTCGTTTTTCACCGCGATTATGAGGTGAAAAGCGTGATAACCAGCACGGAAACGCGTCTGGCTATCGAGCGTGACTTATTAAATGCTGAACCAACCGGGAGAAAGAGTTATGAAACGAGCGCGTATACATAATCTCCTGTAACGCGTACCGGCTCTGCTATAAGAAAATTGTAATAAAGATATTTTTGCCAACTACTAATTCCCGAGAACGAACAAGGTAGACGCGATCGTGAGAAATGCATCTTAAGCATCCTACCCTCAGAAGCGAAATCTTTTCATACCGTAAATACGTTTGTACACAGAAGGGTAAAGAAACTACAAAGGCTTCTTTCCCTTTGCTGGAGGTATTTGCAAACCCCAGATTCATCGGTAATCTTTTCGGGCGGAGAACGGATAATAAAGGGTCGATCGGATAAAGAAATCAATAATAATGGAAGAATTACGAATAGCACGAAATGGTAAATAAGTTCAGAACATTTTTACCAGTATTCATCTGTTTCATCGAAATTTCGGAGTATCGATAGGTAAAATTTTTACGGTATGCCAATACCGGGGACCGCGGTTTTGTCGGCCTTTATACGTCGTTTAACATGCGATTCGAATCGCTCCGATTTGTACGCGGACAATTTTCTGCCACTCAGTGTCAAATCTGCTTAGCGGCGTCGAGATCGACGAGAGAAAGGAGAGCAATAGGCAACCACCGCCGAAAACTTGTCAGCAAGCTTGAACGCGAACAAAAAGGGACTCGCCCCTTGTGTCGTTGTGTACCGTTGCCTTTAAACGGCGAGATTATCATTGTCCTGATATTTATCTAGTAGTTTTCAGCCTCGATCTACCTCATTTTACTTCGCCGTCGTTCTAGTACCGTGAAAAACGAAATTCCAAGCCTCAGCCGCATTTTCCCAGATTGACAAATAGAGGGACAATGAAAAATTTCAAGGCTTGCCCGTCGAGCAGAATAAGTCTATTTGACCGCCGCAAACCTTTTCTACTTTTCGTTTCATTTCGTCCCGTCCCCATCCCCTTCCCTAGACTGCCACAATCGCTTACTACTACGCGATTAAGGTACTCGCTCTTTTCACAAAATTCGATAAAGATCAGGCGTACATCGGATTAACTATCTATGAACCTATGCTTATACATTATTAGATACTTGACTACAAAAAATCTTAGCTATGTAGTTTGCACAAAAATGTGCTCAATGATTAATCGCAGAGAATTAATAGAAGTGAATTATTAAAACATGCATATCGTTGAATTTTCATGCCACATTCCAATAATAAATTTAAGACAACAAGAATAATGTATAATAAAAATCGTTTTATAAAAATTTCAATGCGTTCACTCACCACATTGACGAAGTCCTGGAACGTCACCGCATGAACACGCGACTCCTTTGCTCTGGTGAGAAGAATGTCTCGTTTATTCGGCGGTATCTCGGCTTTCCATTCGGCACTCTTCAAAGCCGCCAAAAAATCCTCCACCGGTATCTCGCCAAATCCCTCGGGATCAAACTGAGGGAAAAAAAATCAGCCATGCTCGAGATACTGCGTAAGCTGATTTCCTACGGTTGGACACATGCATCGAGAAGCTCGTAGACGTACCTTATCAAATAGCATTCGCCATTTCTGTAATCAGATAACAGAAAAGGATGGTGAAACTCCAGACTACTTTTTCCAATACATACGATTGCGTTCTTTTTTACAATTACAATATCATAAGATTTATTCTATCGTTGTAACATAGCTACTGTTCCTCTCATTTAAAACGTTCTATTCCACATATTTTTAACAACGTGAAACACTACTATTTATGAGTAGATCGCAGATTTTACATAAGATATAAAGATTAAAAGTAATATATAAAATATCAGAAGACGAGCACACACTGCGATACTCATACAAGAAGAATTTCAGTAGTATCATAAACGTTTCGTTTTACGTAAAGATCTGCGGCCTATTTATGGGAAACAATTAATTGAATGCACGTACATCGTTGAGAAGCTCCCGCCTGTATTCGGACTCGTCAATATCAATCTCGGAGGCAAGATCGGTATGATCGGTAACATAGCCATCGTACTGTGCGCTGTTCGCCTCGCTGCGTGCATATTCTTCCTCCTCCTCGACGGCAGCGGCGATGGTCGGTATCGAAGCACCGCTTGCCAGTAGCATTACCACGCGCGGCACGAGGTCACCGGATAAATCTCCTCATTCCACCCTCTTTCGTCCGCTTCCTGAAACACGACCACGCCATTGGATAATTTCGATATACAACCCCGTTTGTAAATTATATACAAAGCATACTCCTACATGAATTTTTATTTTTTCAACAGTTTAAACGAATACAGAAAATCAACAGTTTTCGTTCAAGGATTTTTTAGCATTCGACAAATGGGATTTCAGTCTTAGTCGTGTAGTCAAATGAAATATAAAAACGTGAATAAGGTTGTAGTGCTTCTTAATGAGTATCGAAATAAATATGTATGTGCGATTGATATCGATTATTCTTGCTTTATAAGCCGTGCTATGTCCTTGAAAATATCTGTGCAGACACGCAAACGAACTATGCAGCATGGCACTAGTGCTACGTGCGATGCTACCGTTTCCATGGCAATGCATCGTCGATAGGTCTGGGTCTGACTACGACTACACACTATCTACTGTGCCTTGCCACTGTCCACGGTGCACGTATAAACTTCAACCTTTTTATAGGAGCATAAACCATTTTACGATTTGATAAACAATCTAAAAAGAAATATAAGTACATGTACAGGCTTATACTTCCATTTTTATGTTTAACGAGAAATGTAGGCCAGGCTATGAAACTCCGATAACTTCGTAGAATTTCCTTTTTATACATAATCGATTTCACTGAAGCATGCCAAGTGGTAATGAACGATGAAATATTCATTAAATAATGAATTTTCCAGACGTCAATGTAATTCCGAGAAAAATCGTTTCTGACCGCATAACTAAAGTCAGTTAATCTCTCTATCTACTGCATGAGAAAGTAAATCGCGTTAAGCTCATTAATTGAACTTGTCGGTTCGAATGAATTCAGTCCAGTCGTCGGCGAGAGAAGCGAGAAGCGATAATTAGCCGTTAGAATAATTAATCGTTATCAAGTCCTCGTTAAAACGTAGTCGATAATTGTTCGATAAACCGTGATCAGCTTGAAGCATTTTCAATCTTAAGATCTAATAGGATAGGCAAACCTATAACCGCGATGCAACGCGTCCACGCGGCCGCTCTCTCTCGCCACCCTTCTGGGTTCACTTTCCCTTTTTCCCTCGCCCCCCAACTGCTGCTTTATATATCCATGTTCATTCGTTACCCTCCGTTTTCGTGCGACGCCACTGAAACCCACCCCCATCTGCACCGTCGTCGTACTAACCCCACAAAGTCATTCCCCCCGCCCCGGGACTCTGACGCACACTTGTTTCGTCTCTTTTCTGTCCCGTTTACCTGTCCTTCTACGCCATCTTCTAAGCGGAATTACGTCTCGCCCAAGCAGACTTGTCCGCACGAGACACGTCGCTAAAGGTCGACGACTCTGAAGAATGTCCAACGACGTGACGACGGTTCGTCGTCATGGACGATGATTCTTTACGTAGAACGCGGTGTCTCCTTACGACCTGCCCTACCGTGGCGTTGGATTACCGCGAACCCCTTTCGTGATGCATCAAACCTGGCTCTACCTTGCTCGCAAAGTTCGTTTACCTTGCACTCTTCAAACGCGTACTATTTAACGGCGTAATAATTAAGCGTGTGCACGCCGTTGATACTTGAACGATCGTTAACATTTTAACATCCTTATCGCGAGACGTTTTCGAATGCCTTTCTTATCGAGTAGAACCAGGCTGGTCGAAGCCGTGAGCCAATATGTACTTTATTTCAGGACGCGAAAGTATGTGTATACTGTTTCGTTGGGTGTTAACCTTTCTCACGACTTGTACGATTATCCCGGCTACGCGGTGTAGTCTTACTTTCACTGTTTTGTTCGGAGAATGGTTTGCACTTGATAAGTTCACGGTACTATGTAACCTACGTGCCGAATCCCAATGACATGGATTTAGAAAGGTCGTAACGCCTCGCGTGTTATGCAAATTGGACAACTCGAGATAAGCATAAGTTGTCCGTAAGATCGATCAATGGATACGGGTTAAGAGAATTCACGTACAGACTTGCACGCCAAGCATTCCTATTCTTTGCAATTATAACACCGATTAAAAGATACGTCGTATTTACCTTTTACAACGCAAATAGGACGATGCCGAAGTAGTTGTCCATGGATGAACATCCACAAACGAGGAAAACAGGTTGTCATACGAAAACGTTGCTAGCCATAACACCATAATCTCGCGAAAAATGAACTTCACAATATTCACGTTCTAACAAAATCACTCGCGACTCGCCGCACATCGACGCGAACCCGTCTTTCCTAGACAAAATAGTAGTATGACGACTACCAGATACAGTATATTTAATTATTTCAACAGCGGAAACGCTCAGTTGTTGCAACTTTTACACCGTGACGACAAAATTGAAGCGCGTTCCCCGTTTTGCCGCCATATAGGTTCTCAATCGCGGGTACGCGGTACCGATAAAACAGTGTCAAAATCGATCGAAAATCGCTAAGAGTACGAAACGATTTTATAACGTTTCTCTGGTACACTCCGGTCAAAGCACAAGGGCACAAAAACTCGCGTTGTGCAGTTTGCCGGTCGTGTGTTTACTTGTTTACATCGGCAGGTTGTTCGAGCAGACCGACCAACTTTTTTGCCTATGCGCAAAATGCACAATTTGAAATTGAATATGGCGGTCGGACGGAAAATGTCAGGCGAAACGTGTATAAGCAGGAACAACGTTAAACAGGCAATGTCATAACCAACGAAATACGTATCGGCACGATAGCGGTTCGCAGAAGAAAATCGGAAATCAAGCAGAATTAGCGCACGACCGGTTACGTCAACGCGAAGACGAAAATGCGGTACACAAACTACTTGCGTGTGTCATGGTGGTGGCGGTGCCACGAGCAACTGCAGCAACGTGCGCAGAACGCGTACAATCGATAATACAGGTTGCCGCGGAACCCGCGATAGCCAATGGCAATCGAATCGTCGCGAACACACGCGAGGTACACGTGGAAACCGGAGATGTGTGAGCAGTCTAACGTATTGGCAAATACAACCGATGTTGTCGGCGGGAAACGCGTCACACGACTGACGAGCACTTTGCCACCCTCGCAGGCCCACCCCCTTTCCGCCAACCCCCTTTTTCCACCCCCTCGATTCGTTTCACCCCAGACTCGTTCGTTCAACCCCAATATTCAAGAATATGCAGCGGATGCCTGCACCGTTATTGGCATGATACAAATTGATATCTTTTCGGCACAAAGAAAGTTCCAATGCCCCTGTTTCGCATATCTCGCGACGTTCAACTGAATACATTACGCTCACTCGTATTGCTCTATTCTTTATAGCCTCTACGTGCTTTAAAATGCAATTATACATAATACCAGAGAGGTCTAATTTATATATGTTACCTCTTTGATAATATCATTATAACCATACTTGTCGTATTTGTAAAGTGATATTATTTATGTAGATGCGATGAAATCGTTTAGGAAATCAAATGATATATTCCTTCGAATTACTTTATATGAAAAAGTTAAAATACTTTACTGCAAATTGTTCACTGAATTGTAATAAGGAATTCTGTATACATACGTTCAAATTATACATATGATACAAATATCATATTGTGTTTTCACAATACTCTTTCATTACAAACTATTTAATATCGTAAACAATCAGTTTATGATATACTACCTACACACTTTGATTCATAATTTACGATGTCGTTTTACGTCTCAAAATAATACTATAATATTATTTCGAATATCATTATAACCCAGCAAAAATTATTGTTATTTTACTTACTACATGGTATAAAATGATGATCATGATCGGAATAACAAATAGCACGTGTTTTATTTTTAACATTTCGATGAATTTTCTTAAATGCTTTCATGTGTTCAAATAGCGCAGACGTCAGTGAATCTGTCTGCGATATGGTGGAAGAAGTTAGGTTACCTCCGGTTAGTTCTTAGTTGCCCACGTAGAACATGTCGCAGCTCGACGATGTTTTCATATAATGGATAATGAAACGAGTGCGAATTCAAAGGTGGAACAAACAAACCATGTCGTACTTAGGAGATTGGAGGCAAGCATTACGCGCTCCTCTTGTCTACAGAGTTGCTAACAGTACTTTTCGCATTCAAAGTCAATATTTGGCTTTAATATTTTTACTGTTATCTGCTTCTTTATTCTTATTCGGGTTCCCTTTGTTACGTGGAATTGTACGTCCCTTGCCAGCGAATCAATGTGTAACACAGTGTAGATATCAAAAGTACAACAAGACTTATCCTTTGTCATCGCCAGTCAGGACTTCCAAGGGTTTCACTTACAGAATAGCAATAGTAAGTGATCTTGATCATGATTCCAGAAGTTTAGACAAAAAGAATCTGTGGTATAGCATCATGAAAACTGGAAGTCTCTTTTGGAATCCAAGCACAAACAGTCTTTCTATCATTTGGGACGATAGGAACCAGATGTTAACGTCATCTTTAACTATGAAAGGACGTGGCATGGAGCTATCTGAGTTAGTTACATTTGATGGACATTTATTGTCGTTCGATGACCGTACAGGAGTTGTATATATTATTGAAGGAGAAGAAGCTTATCCTTGGGTGATTTTAATGGATGGCAATGGCAAGAACACCAAAGGTAAATGGTACTTGTGAATTATAAGTTAATTATCAAACTTTACCAAATTTTCCATTGTCAGATTTATTTTTATTTAGGATTTAAATCGGAATGGGCAACTGTTAAGGATGAATATTTATACGTAGGCAGCATGGGGAAAGAATGGACCACTCCTTCAGGAGAGTTTCAGCACAATAATCCTCTTTGGATAAAAATAATTTCTCCATGTGGAGAGGTACAATCTTCGAATTGGATTTCCAATTACAAAAGATTAAGACAAGCGCTTGATATTGAATATCCAGGTACACAATTTTTGCACGCTTGTTTGTTTTACTGCTTGCATAATTTAATTTCAATTAACTTCAGGCTACATGATTCACGAATCAGGAGCTTGGAGTGATATACACAAAAGTTGGTTCTTTTTACCAAGACGATGTTCTCGTGAACGTTATAACGAAACGAAAGATGAAACTATGAGTTGCAATGTATTATTGACTACAGATGAAAATTTTGTAGACATCAAAGTATTTATCCCATTCATTTATATCATTCTACTATCACTTAATGACAAATTGTGTGGAACATGAGGACATTAATGTAACTCTTATCAGGTTACCAAAGTTGGAACTTTACTTCCGCTCCGAGGTTTCTCCAGTTTCAAATTTTTACCGGGGTCTCAAGATTCAATTATCGTTGCTCTTAAAACTGAAGAGTACCAAGGGCAAACTGCTACTTACATCGTAGCATTTACGATTACTGGGACTATAATAATGCCCGAGACGAAAGTGATAGATAAGAAATTCGAGGGTCTAGAGTTTATATAACATTCCATTTAGGAACAGACCTGGCGAATTTCGAAATCATAAAGTGTAACTAAATGTACAGCTTTTATATTTTAATAGTTCATTCATATCACATAGCGAAACGACTTTGTAAAACACTCTACATAGTTTTATCCCAGTGTCAGTATTGTGTTCGAGCGTATGTAGTTCGTTTCGCATAGCACACTTACCAAAAACGCCTATATACATGCCACGTGCATGTAAGACTGCGGTAAGGGGCGGCGTGACTTAGCGCCCACGTTGCGACGACAGCTACTGTGAACATAATGTACATAAAAATTTATTACGAAAATGTAAAAAAGAATGTTAACTAAAACGAACAATTATTGTGAAACTGTAATATAGAAAACGTGTCTTGATCTTTTGCTCAATGACCAACAATATACGCCGTGAATTACAAAAACGTTTTCTTTTGTTTCATTTCATCCCAGTACCATTATCCCTTTCTTTTCAAAGTGCTCTAAGAAAATGTTCATCTAATGCGCGTTCAGGGACGAGAGGTGCAATACATGCATAGTCTAAAATCAATACCGGCTATATAGGAAACGCGAGAAGTGGTGGTAGCAGCATCGGCGGCTGACTTTAGTCAACCCATAGCATCGTGGATAGAAAGCTACGTTTAATAATCGTTCAATTATTTTCCTCGAACATGCATACAAGTTTCTCTAATATCACTTGAAGCCATGATGGTACTGTGCAATTCTTATTATAACAGTGCTCGAAATAGATGTAGAATCCCGGATACATGTTGCGCACCTTGCTTACGTTATTTAATAAGATTTATTAGTTAAAAGACTGTAATTAATAAAAAGGCATAAACCAAACGCGAATGGAAGCAATTTCGAAACAGATGTCACAAAATTTCGACGTGTTTTAATTGATCCTTTGAGTAAATATACAAACTACCACGGACAGCCGATGCACGGATTAATTTCCTATTACCATAAAAGGACATAAATGAAGTTTTTACTGTGTGACACCCACAAATACGTAATTTTCTTTAAACGAGAAACACCCAATTAACGATATCTAATAACAACGAAGCCAGTGCATTATTCCAATTTAACGTTTAAAGTGTCCAGTCACGTGTCCGTTTAAAGAAAAACTTCGTTCAATTACAATTTCCTATTAAGCCATGTACTGTGACGGAGAGGCAGCCCCAGTTAACGGAAGAATGTTTTGCATAGTTATCCACGATGATATGGTACCCATACCACGCCTAACACTATCGTGACGCAAATTCGCCGACGACTGTACAGATCGGTGCTGTGTCTAATCGTTCGGTTTCACTAATAACGAGAGTACCGTGTAAATACCGCTGCCAGTTTGACCGAAAAAAGCGAGCTTACACATTGAAAGGCCACTGAAATGCTTCAAACTTGACGCACACGTGACTTACGCGTTGTACGTATCGCGATTTCGTTATCAGAAGGATATAGAGAAGTGAAATTTTCACACGAAAAAGGATCGACCATGGCCAAGAAGTACGAGGACACGAAGGAGTGGAACACCGCCAGAATGGGAATCTCTTTGCTGTTGAATAACAAAACGGAGGAAGCGGAAGCCCTATTTTCCGGTTACCCGCATAGCTTCCACATAAAATCAGGTCGCTGCTTTGTCTCCTTTATGGTACGTAAATAGCACTAATTATCGTTGAGTCTTTTATTAAATATAAATCCTCAAGCGACATCATTAAATCCTTAATCGTGCCTGACACTCACGATCGAATTAATCAACAAGAATCGTTTGCATCAGTGAGATTCGCGTCTGCATGCTTCTTTTAGAAGTGTTACATGAATTTCAAAGAAAGTCTATGATTTATAACATGAGAGGAAGGCAAGTAATACATCGCGTGCCGGCGTACACGTTTTTATTGATCGCGAATCTATTTCAAACTGTCTTAATAACGATCAACGGAACGTGTTCTCGAGGTAGAAATAAGAAGGGAATAATAGCGCTGAATAAATTTCCAGAACGCTCTGATGACCTTTGAGAACGATAAACTTCAGCAGGCCATGTTGTTGCTGAAAGATATGGAACGGGAATGCGTGAGCGATATAGGGTGGTTGAAGTCTATGAAGAGTAAAGTCTTCAAAGCGGAAGAAACAGGCGTAATTATCAATTTTCAAACACAGTCGATTCTCCGGAAATAAGCTTAACATTTTCGATGGTCTAATGTATAGATGGGCGAACTGATTGAAAGATCAGTTTTAAATTAAAATGCATTTTCTATAAACAGTAGAAAATTATTATCAGATTCATTACCATTTGTGATGAATAAGGTAACATAGGCTCGTAGGTACACTCAATAAATTGAATGTTGTAGAAGGAATATGTGAATAAATTGGAAAGGCAAATAGTTTTAGCAGATTCGCAAGTCTGTTCGGCGATATTAACGCTACTGCAACAAGAATTAACTGGTTACGTGCGCGGTGGTTGGATATTACGTAAAGCCTGGCGAGTTTATCAACATGCACACTCGCAAATCTTACAACTCTACAAGCGCACCTTTGGCTCTAATCCATCCGGTATGTAATCGTCAGCGAACGCTACTTATCGATCTGCGTCCCATTGAGTGGCATCGTACAATGAAATTGTAGAATGTCAATTAGCACGTTGTACTTTTGGTTCCCAATACATAACGTTTACGTCGTTCTAACGCGTTCATCGATTTTTAGTCGGGTTCGATACAAGGTGCAGCACTCCGTCGTGCAATGGTTCGTCTTACTCGCTGCGCTCGTTGCAGAGCCCAGCGAGCACAGATTCCTCGGAGTGGTCCATACCGTCCTGCAACGGTTCGACGAACAACCCGACACCCATCTCGTCCCCCTCAGGTCTGCGAAGCTCTCTATCAATGTTCTTCTCGCTCACTGGCATCACGTCCGAACAACAGACACCGTAATTGTTGTTTCTTCTTACAAACATTTCTCGGTTCTTGTCAAAACCTCGTTTTACATGTACACGATAATAGAACGACACGAATTCTTTTCCTTTCGTTGACGACATTCTGATTGATCGAATAAGGTCGTACATTTTTTAAACTACATTCCGCTTGTAAGTACACGTTTGAGGTACACTGAATCCAAAACTGACCAATGCGCCGTGCTTTCCGATAATTTTTTTATTAAGCACATGTCCCACCGTTTACCGTCTATTAACGTTAATTTCATGTCCGAAAATTAAAACGTTTCGCAGGTTCATTGAACCTACCGAGGTCTCACGGTTGATGTCGGCGGTTAGCTTTGGTTACGGGATTTATCAACTTTGCGTCAGTTTACTGCCACCCTCTCTGCTGAAAGTGATCCATTTCTTGGGCTTCGAGGGTGACAGAGAAGCAGGCCTCGCTGCACTCATGTACGCGCGGCTCAGCGAGGACATGCGTGCACCCCTTGCCACGTAAGTTCGATCAAGTAACATTTTACCATAGAAAATCGTCTACAGATTTGCACGAAGTCACGCGATTGAAGAAAATAAATAATTAGTAGAAAAATAAGTATATTTGAAATTTGATACTGAAGAAGAACTGAGAAGAATCTGGATCGGTTTAATTGCTACTATTTTTTGTACGACAACGTCATCGAGAACAGACTGACCTACTTTAGGTACCGACTACCGCACGGTGCAATTTATGCATATGTGGCAGTTTACTGAATAGAAAACAGATGCGTCAAGCAGCTGTATAAGACACAATAGCGTGGATTCGCTGCAGTCTCTAAAATTAGTACCACAGAACGTGCATGCACTGACTATTTGACAAACGCGATTTAATAAAGAATTCAATTTTCTTTTACATACGAACAGCCTTTTAAACTGAATTAAACGTAAAGTCTCTTTTACGACGATACTTCGTTCCAGATTGTCTCTACTTTGGTACCATACCATAGCGCGGCCGTTTTTCGGTCTCGATGGAAGCAATCTACGTGCTGGCGTCAACGCTGCGAGGCAATTAATTGCGGAATGTCAACCAGAATTTAATAACTCCGCATTATTCCTCTTTTTCGTTGGACGAATAGAAAGACTCGAGGTATCGTCAATACTTTTTAATGATATCGCAAATACTTTTCAATTATCTATCGACCCACCAAGCAATAAGACGTTTAAGGATGTATTGGCAATCCCAAAAGTTTATGCACTTTAGAAACGCATTTTTTAAAAAGAAATCAAACGTCGAAAGAACATTGCTANGAGGACATCAGTGCCTACAATTTCTGTATAATAAACTTTTCGCTATCGTCAATAATTAATTGGATATTTCCTTCTATACTTTTTAGCACGTAGCTATTTATTATTAGCATTATTCTTCCGATGTCTGATTTCTTTTTAATTATAGAAAATGCGTTTTTCTAAGGTACATAAACTTTTGAGATTGACTGTATAGCCAATACATCCTTAATATTCTTGCTGGTCGGTGTTTAAGAAGTTCGATAATTTTGCACGCTTTTATTAATTCGTTTTACAGTCCAACGTAAACGGTGCTCTGGAAGCGTACGCGAACGCTGTCGAGGCTTCGTGTCAAAGGGAGATCAAATTATTGTGTCTACACGAAGTGGCTTGGTGTCATCTAATTTGTCTGAGATACGATAAAGCTTACCGATCCTTGACGCAATTGCGACAGCAGTCTAGGTGGTCGGTGAGCTTTTACGCTTACTTAGCAACCGGTAAGACGGTCTCCTATTTTAGAAAATCTTTTAATCATCTAGAAGTTCAGCTAATTTTTGATCCTCAGTTTGTTGCGGATCGATGGGTAAATCGGACGTTGTAGCCTCGTCTTATCAAAAGATTCTAAATTGTTCTGACCGAATGAATAAGGACACGCAACTGGGATTGTTCGTTCTGCGGCGGACAGCTAAACTCGTAGATCAGGAGACTGGACAACCTCATACCGTTTTGTACTACAAATTACTCGTTTATGAGCTGCTCTACTTATGGAACGCGATGCCGTCTTGTTCCGTCGAATCGTTGCAAGAAATACTTTTAGGTAATACCAAATGAAATTAATTAGACGTATAGGAAACTCGTTCTTGTCTTAATGTCGTTTACGATTGCATTAGAATGCAAGGATCACCGTTCCGAGGAACCAATGGTGGGATTAGCCGATTTAATTGAAGGAGCAGCCTATTCCTATCTCGGCGATACTCAAGCGTCGATTCAAAGCTATCGTAATTGTCTCAAGCGTCGCAATAATCCGTCCAGTGACATGTGCGATCAACATATCAGCACGTTCGCGCTGTATGAGCTCGGTACTGCGCTTTGCGCTGTCAACGTGAGTAGGGAAATTCAATTTTGATTAAGCTAAATAAATATTGTTTTCAACATTTGAATCGTCGAATTTCAGGATATCGAAGAGGGAAAGACGTTCCTCTTGAGAGCCCAAAATCAGTACAGAGATTATGATTTCGAGAGTCGGCTTAACGTTCGAATACACACCTGTTTAAAGAACGTCTGCTGACGAGGTAAACGAGTTCAAGTGTTTACATTTGTCGCAAACTGTACTGAAATCGTCACGGCAATTTCAACGTCTGTGCATGTGATCTACGTCTCGTTACTGATAAGTAGGCTGCGGATTTGGATACATGCGTATAATATTCGAATACATAGAGAACGCTAAAAGTAAAAACGACAGTCCATCGATAATAGCCTTCTTGGACTATGATTTTCAAAATCGTACCGAGTGTTCTATCATTCCGTCTGTGTAGACGCTACGATGATACCAGACGATTGCATTTAAGTCACTGATCTCTATAGAATACTGGATAGTAAAACCCGTGTACTAAAGCTATAACAAGAAATAGAACTCAATGGAGACCAGGCAGCTCCCATACACATCATTCCATCATTGTGTACGTTATCGGTCACGAGATCAGTAGTTCGACCGAGAATGACGTTACTCCGTAGTAGACGGAGGAGAAAAAACCGTAAACGTAACCGGAGCTACAGCTGAGCGTAGTTTTTTCGACGCGACTATTGTCGTCCTTCTTGCACGTCGACCGGTCTCGGCCTCGAGGCTCAGCTGATACACGTTTTTTCCGTGCAGAGAAGTAGGTTACTGTGCTGAACCATGACCAAACGCACTGTCTACACTTTGGAACTCTGTATCTCTGGAACGGGTTGAGATACTGAGATGAATGAAAAATGATTTATTTCAATTCGACTTCCTCTATCAATTGAGAGAGGTTTCAATAAAAAATTTAACTTCCTTATCTCTAACGTGCGTGACTGATCAGTGATTTAAATACACGTAGCATCGTTACATATGTATAGTGTACATAAAACCTATTATGTGTACGCTGTTAACTATTACGTAGAATTACAGTAGCGTCGTACATAATACCGGAGGTATACAAATTACTGTAACTTGAAATATTTTTCCTATCGCATACATTGCCGTATTTATACTTCGCCGGAGTCGCAATAAGAAGAAAAGATATACCTCGGAAAATTAATATTATAAGGTACTTCCTATGAGTAGCGTATTATCGTAGTTAGGTACAATAAAATCAAGTAATTTTGTACAAAAGGCTGATATATTTATCGAGACTCGACGTGTATTATATTCTAAATAAAATTCGTTTAAAACAATCTGACGTGGTCATTTATTAAAGAACGGGCAACTGAGATTCCGCTCGGTTACGTCGGTCGAAGTGTACTGAACGGAATGCAGCGGTTGAACGAGTCAATGAAATGAAATTTCGACAAAATCACAAAGCGGACAAACATCAGGGTATGGCTATTCAGGTCCTTCAAAAGATCAAACCCGTGATTATGAGTGATATCCGATGAGCGTACAAAACACGTACTGCTGTGGAAATGGAAGAACCTGTCCAGCTGCTATATTAAATTCCTCTCGCCGATCCCCTTGGTACTGTAAATTCATCAAACCATTTGTATTTTGCGTTATTACGTCGTTGTTAGGTACGTCGCTCTATGGTTAACTTCGAATTTAGTAGGCTTCTGAAATGAAACCGTGCTCGAATGATGTTAACGATGAATAGCTCGAGGTAAAGTAAACAGAATTGTACGTTTCAGCAATGTCCGTGTCTCATTTGTGCGACAAATACTCAGCCAGTACAACCTACAAAATAATCAGATCCGACTTGGTGAATCTACGTACACATTTGAATACCCTATCGGTAATTACTGTATTAAGCGTACGACTGTAAGTAATTAAAGTATATTTTCTAAACGACGTCTGCCCAGATGGAAGTGAAGAGCGTAATGGAAACGCGAGACGATTTAAAGAGTAAGTTGAAAGAAGTCGGATACGTGATACCGAAGATGTCTGAGGCCATTCTCTATTTAAGAAACGAAGTGTCCGAGGGTAAAAAAGATATGATGTAACGAATTACGACGCGTAGTTTGTCGTTCTCTAGTCTGGTAACTGATAAGAATTCGTTTGTGAAATATGAAACAGGAATGGAGCAGCACACGAAGGCATTGCTTAAAGCCATGTCCCCGGAAGCTGTCCGAGAGCTGGTAAGGAGCGAATTGCAAACGTACGACGCTGACAAAACCGGGAGGACAGACTACGCACTCGGAAGTTCAGGTACAGCATTGGTAGAACCACGGAGAGATTACTAAAGTGCTGGTCGATTCCCTTTTCCGACATTAAAATTTGAAACGTTTAGGCGGTGCAATTCTCTCGACGAGAAACACGGAAACGTACTCGGCTGGTGCACCGGTGCTGAAACTCTTCGGCATACCCATTTGTCAACAACAAAATACACCGCAGGCTATAATACAGGTTTCTCTAGTCGCTGCTTTCGATCTAAACGAATTTCAATGACTTGAAACAAATTCCAAATTTGATTTACGCAGACCGGCGTCCTCCCGGGCGAGTGCTGGGCATTTAAAGGTAGCAGTGGAAGTGTAGTAGTACAATTGCTTGGCCTTGTCTACATTTCTGGTGTAAGTTTGGAACACATCCCACAATCGATATCCCCGACCGGGGAAACGAGTACCGCCCCAAGAGACTTCTCTATCTTGGTAAATGACGACTTAAAGAGTCTGGTTTTAATTGTTCAAATAAATCTTATCACTTGCAATGTAATATGCAAATCTCCAGGGTTTAACCAGCGTAGACGACACGAATCCTTTTTTCTTTGGCGAATTCACGTATGACAATAATGGTTCACCTGTACAATATTTCGAAGTTCAAGTAAACCGAAGTTTATCAGCGATATGTTATGAATTTCCCTGTTTAAATACGCAATCGTTTTCAGCATAAAGCGAAGAAAGCATACGAAATAGTCGAACTAAAGGTTCATTCCAATAGCGGTAACAACGAGTACACCTGCATCTACAGAATAAGAGTACACGGCACCCTGAGTAAAAAGAATAGGTAATTTCCCTTGTTTGCAATCAGTGGGTTTTCGCGATCAAGAGGACACTGGCTGAACGGAGAGTTCTAAGAGGCTATTTGTATAGCATAATTAATAATATAATATCGATGTGGCTAAGGTTTTCGTATGTAAAGTATTATATATACTTTGTTATAGTAGTAAATAAAGATATATAACTTTCTTCTTCTTACTTATTATTTCCCTTTCAACATTGGGGCAAAAAATCCTTCACGAACCTTCTCTCACTCGCACCATTGGTAGGTTATCTGCATTACTGTTATGAGGGATTTTTTACCCCAACGCTGTTCCCTTCAGTAGTATGTATGTAATAATATGTAAAATACCTGTATCCATATACAAGTTCTTAATTATTCCTGTCAGTTTCGTCGACTTCCCTTGTCACATCACTCACTTCCCTATTCCCGCCACTTTTCTGTTCCCGTCTGAATATGTAGAGTGTTCTATTCAAATTCCCGCTTATATCCACGAATGGCTGCTTGCTTAATAGTTTTCGCGCGCTTTCTCTCCTGTGCAGTCAGTAGTGACAAGGAATCTTGTACAGTGAGAAATACGATTAAAACATGAAGGAAAGTGGAACGTGATAAGATATTAAAGACTGGATTTGGAGAACTCCTAAGATTAACAGCAAGAAACATAAGGTAAGGGTGCATTTAAGTTCAAATCTGAAAGAAAAGGTAGCTTAGTTTGTAGAAAGATGAGACACTGCCTGCGTTGTAATTGTGCCTTTCGAGAAATGAAAGTAGAATAAATCATTCCCGTTAAATAATACCAGCTGTAGGATTTTAGGAGATTTTTATAACATCATCCTTTGTTCTATATATCCTATAGGTAACATTTGAAAACGCTAAAGCTAGTCCGAGTAAGAACAATAGAACGCTCGATTGTCTTTTAATTGCATTTTATCTTTAATAATTCTAACATAAATATGCTGCAAGGATCATTCTTTATTCAACGCGTGATGATAAAATTGGTTCTCCTAATTCTTCGTACTAATAAGTTGGTAACTTTCCAAATTCGGAATCCTTTGTCTCCTCCCTCCCCCACGTGTCTTCCCTTAGTGATTCGTTCGTTTCTTCATTTGTTCCTGTTGAGTCCTGCTGTACGGTTGTTCGTTCGAGTACGCTGGTCGTCGATCCTTCGATCCTTTGTGTCTATTGTCTAACGAACATTGTGATACATAACTGTAACTACGATAGAATTTAGTAAGTAAAACAATATTGTTCGTAATTTAATAAACGCTTAAAAACTGTTAAAATTAGTAGTAAAATATAGGATATAAAAAGAACTGAGAGAAATCACGTGTTTGAACTTTTAGGTTATATTTCCTTGGTGTTAGAGAGAAACGAGCCAGTATTTCATCTTACTATCACTTAGTTTGAAATAACTAAACCGAGGCGTATATATATCGACAAATAAATAAGAAAAATGTTAGCTAGAGAAGACGTAAGCAGAGAGTTAATCTCTGCTGTACGTTATGGAAATCTAAACAGAGTCAGTGATTTAGTTAATAATTTCGGACTGTCTTATTCGCCGGCATGGTCCGGAGGATATGTTTTACTACGTGATGCTCTTGAAAAGCGCCGTAATGAAATTGCCAAATTGCTCATAACCAAAGGTGCCAAAGTTAATAATAAGACTGGAAAGCCTACAAACAAGCCAATTCACTTTGCTGTGATGAATGGCAACATAGAAATCGTTAGAATGCTTATTGATAGAGGAGCTCAAGTAAATGTTAGAAATAAATCTGGCTCTACTGCATTACACAATGCAGTCCAAAATAAGATGTATGATATTGCTGTATTACTTTTATCTCATGGAGCCAATGTCAATGCACGAGATAACACTGACAGAAGACCGTTGCATCTCGCTACAGCAAATGCTAGCATAAATATCGTCAGAATGCTTCTAAATAACGGGGCTAACATCGATGCAAAGGACAGATATGGATTTACTGTGCTTCATATGGCAGTTGACAGGCAATACGAAGAACTTACTCACATCCTATTGTGTAAGGGAGCAGATGTGAATATAGTAAACATGTATGGTACAAATCCCCTTATCCTGGCTATTAAAAATGCCAATAAAAATATTATTAAAACACTTCTAATGAAAGGTGCCAATCCTAATGCTAAGAATAAATTTGGTGCCATTCCTCTTCACGAGGCAATCAAATGTAGAAAACCAGATATCGTCCAACTACTTCTATCCAATGGTGCTGATGTCAATGTGAGAGATATAAACGACGCAACGCCAATTCACTGTGCTGTTCAATATCCAGATATCGAGACTATCAAGATACTCCTAGACAGTGGTGCTAATGTCAATCTTAAAGATGGAAACGGTGTCACGCCCCTTTCAGTTGCGGTCAAGAGAGGTATCTCAGCAATCATTCAGTTAATTCTAGATCGAGGAGCAGAGGTCAACGTTAAGGATTATTCCAATCGAACACCGCTCTCTTATGCAATTGAGAGACAGCAAGTACATATTGTTGAACTGCTCGTAAAATATGGAGCTTGTATCGATAATTGTTGGATAAAAGGTTATACACTGTTTCATATTGCCGTTGAATATGGTCATAAAAATATTGTTGAATTGTTTTTGAGTAAAGATATTAATATAAACGTTGAAGGGGAAAGCGGTGAAACCCCTCTTTATGTTGCTATCAAGAGGAGACGTAAAGAAATCGCTAAAGACCTTTTGGAACGAGGAGCTTCTGTCAACTGTGTATGCACTTTACCAGACTGGCAAGGGTACACACCATTACACGTAGCATGTGAAAATGGTTTAACAGAAATCGTCGAACTACTGTTGCATAAAGGCGCTGAAGTCAACGCTATCGCTAGTCAGAAGATAACACCAATATACCTTGCTACAAGATCAGGACATCTGGACATAATTAAACTACTACTGGACAATAACGCCAATGTTGACGCGCAAGACAAGAATGAGAAAACCATACTACATTTGGCCGTTGAACAAGGACAACCAGCAATAGTTGACGAGATTTTATCACATTCACCTAACATTAATATCGAGAGCAATCAAAATTCACTTCAAGTTGCGGTGTGCAGGCAACAGAAAAAATTTAACCGTATCGTCAATTCACTCTTGAGGTATGGTTTTATGGTTAACACTGAGGATCAATGTGACGTCAAATTGTTGCTTGATGCCGTTAAAAAGGGGTATCTGACAATCGTGGAGAACTTCTTGAAATCCGGTATCGATACTAATAAACTATACGGCGCAACGGTTAATGAGAAAATTACATTACTGCACGGGGCCGCTATGCACAGGCAAAAAGAGGTAGCCAGGCTACTAATTACTTACAAAGCTAATGTTAATGCCAAAGATTACATTAACAATACACCAATATATTATGCCATTAAAAACGGCGATTTAAAATTCACGGAATTACTTTTGGCGAACGGTGCTGAAATATACGATAAACCAGAGTTATTAGGTATTGCTTTGGAGAAAGGATGCAAAAAAATCGTTAAAATTGTTTTAAAACATGGTCTAGATGTCAACGCTGTGGATATACATGGGAACTCAGCCTTACATCATGCACTTCTTTCTAATGAACTACGTCTTGCCGAAGACCATAATGAGAACATCTTCTGTACCACAGCAGATATCTTTAAGTTCCTGTTAGAAAAAGGAGCTAATGTCAATGCGAGAACCAAAACTGGTTTAACATTACTTCATCTAGCCATTCAGAAAGGAGACGATCATGTCGTACGAACTCTTTTGGAATACGGTGCCGATATCAATTTGAGAGATGATAATGACGCCACAGCGCTTCATTTTGTTGCGCAAAAAGGAGGAGAAACAATTTGCAGTTTACTAGTCAATAAAGGAGCTGATGTCCATGCTAAACAAAAATGTGGTTTAACGGCGCTACATCTGGCCGCTGAATCTGGTAACGTATATATCATGAAAATTCTGATTAATTCTGGCGTCGACGTTGATGCCGTAGAAGCGAACGGTAATACTGCACTTCATATTGCATCCAAAATCGGACAGAACAAAGCCGTTCTAACTCTTATGCAAAATGGTGCCGATGTAAATATCGTTAATAAAGACAATAAGACAGCGTTCCACTTTGTTAAGTATGGTAATGAAGAGTCTTGTGATGAAAGTTTCTCCGATAGCAACGACTATTCCGATGTCGATAGTTTCGAAGATAATTATGATAATGACGCGTACGACAATTATTACGATTACGATTACGATTACGATTTTGATGATAATTATGATGTTGGTTTTGGATATGATTTCCCCCCTTTCGACTTAGATTTCTTAGACTTGTATGACCGTCAGTCTGAAGATTGGTCCGATTTCTCTGGCAGTAGTATGGATTACAATCGAACGGTTACGATTTTCCAAGAGCACTTAATTAAAATGTACAATGCTAACTTATATGTGAATCAAGAAAATTTGCGGGAACTTAAAGTCACGAGAGAGGTAAAAGATCAGTCTGTGTTTCAGAAAAAATGTGCGATAGAAATAAAGAAAATGAAAAGTAAAAAAATTCATAACACTAATATAACATTCCATGATATATTAGCAAAACGCTTGGACAAAGTAGTATCATACGTTAGAAACGAAAATGTTGTTCAAGTTTTGAGATCGAAAGATTACGAGACACAATTTCCTGTTTACGCAAGTATGATAGACAGCCGTTTTAGGAAAGCTATGATACGAAAGGAATTGTTAGATGAGATCGTTAAAGATTTCAATGGCTTGATCAGCAGCACATCTTATTGCTTACCGTATAATTGCATCCAAGAAATACTCAGTTACCTAAGTAACAATAATCTAGAAATTTTAAGAGGTGGTCCACCTAATAAGGGGTTCAAACATTAAGTATGTACAAAGTTAGAGAACACTGTAATATATAACTTACTATTTTTGTATTTATTCATTAACATTGATATTAATAAATTTTTATTTTGTACTTTATTTACGATATTTTTTATCTTTCCTTTCCATTCCTTCCTCTAGCTTCCTCTCGCAGCTGTTCCCCGTTTTACGCAATTCTCCGTGTCATCAATTATTTCTACTAATTGAAAATATTCTCTTTTCATCAGCTGTCTTTCCTTCATCTTCTGACGAGTATTTCAGAAATTAGACAACCTTCTTTGTCCTCGACGTTCTTATTGCACTCGTCTTTAGAATTATATTTCACGTATAGTGCTTGATTCTTCGGAAATATTTATTGCATCGATCTCAAATGCTTTAGGACACGATTAGGCAGGCTGGCGAAGGTATGAATTCTTTCCTAGTTGTATTAGCAATTACGAAGTGAATTCAATAAGGGAAAGCACAGTGGAGCACGTAAAAACAAACGATCGATTCAATTCAACGTAATCGTCATTCAATTTATTACATTTGTACATATTTAGTCTTCTACGCTCCTGTCGTCGCGTACTTGCATTCTTCCACACACTTGCACCCACGCACCCATTATTTTTTCCTCGCCTCTCACGCATTCCTTTTCTCCTCCTTTCATCTTATACGATCCGAAGTTTAATCGTAAGTGGCTAGACTTTCCCCAACGAAAAAAAAAAAAGAAATTCACGTATTCGCACGCATCGGTATCAGGCAGACAAAAAGGACGCTTCTCGACGGTCGTATGGACCGTGCCTGGTACATTACTGATGTAATTAAAATAGCACGTTACATTTGAGGACGACTAGCCGTTCTTCGTCTTATCTATTTATCATTTTCTCTCGTACAGTTTCAGTTTTAATTCTCCCTCTTCCTTGTCCCTACTACGATCTTCCTTCTAGTCCTTTAATGTCCCTTACTTCTTTTTACATATATATAATATATATANTATGTTATATATTTGCGTGTGTGTGTCTTTTCTGTTAATTTTTAGTATAACTTTTTTTTTAAATAGACGATTACGCATTGCCTCCTGTAGGGGCGAAGAACAGACTCGAGAGGCACGCGGCAACAAGTACACTGAATAACACGTTTAATATCTGATTTCATCTCTTGTACTTATTATTCGCGTAACTATTTTAAGTATTACGTGTATATAGTATACGCATATGTGTGCACGATCTGTGTATGTACGCATATATGTATGTATATACTGTCCGTCCTAATTTTTATGTTCATTTGTTCACCCTTCCCTGTTCCAGCACGTTCTCCCTCTCACCCTTTATGGATAGAAGCATCCCCCGTCGCTGCGGAGCGTCCACGTACACGTGAGTGGACACACTTTCTTCTCGTCCCTAAACTTTCTCTGAATCCCTTCGCGCGTCATTCTCGCTAAACGACGATAGACGTGCGGTCGCGAGTCGGCGAACATTCGCGCGCGGTCACACGATCATCCCTGTGGCTAGAATAAACTATAATTCGGAGGTCGGTCGTCTAACGCTATCGAGCTATTGAGACACGGTCGTGGTGCCGGAGAAACGCGCGAATCACACGTTCTAATCGTTTCTGCTTATGCGTGACTGTACATATATTTATAATGGGTATTTATACACGTATATGTATATTGTTACAAATACATCACGATCTCTACGAACGAAGTACGCGTTTTGATTAAAAGGTCCAAGAACCACGATGCTTCTCTTTATCTTTGTGCCACCTAATGTTGCCCGTGACGTATTGCTCCGTCGTCTTCATTTATTCAAAATGAACGTTCTTACGCACGGTTCTATTGAATTCATGTAATGCCAACAATTTCGAATCGATCGTCAACGACCACTTTACCATATTAATAGAATAGGCGTGATTGTGCGTACGAGATTCACGTTAGACCTTTTAAACGGAGTAAGATTTTACTTTTTCCTCGCTATTCAATTAACATAGTCGATACGGCTACGTAATTTCGTTTGTGCACTACGGACTGGGACCGTACTATCGTTCGATCAAGGACAGAATCTGTCCACGTTTATTGCATTAAATGAAACAAGTAATTCGGTCATAATTAGTACAACAATTTGTACGTTCCTAGTTCCTACAGAGAAACACTCCGAATGAAACAGATTGATTTTCTCTTAAATAAATCGTCGCTACGATTTCGGTGTCCTATACTGGTGGCTATGAGAATCAGATTCTTTCGGTCGGTCGATCGATCTTTCGGTCCAGTCTACCGCGACTTTCTTCTTACCTTCGATCCGTCGCAAAGCAACGGGTCGACCTAAGTAAGGGATCGTTAACATTTGGCGACGTACCAATGTTTTAAAACGAAGAGGTGTCCGTCAGCGTCTGTTCTTAGAGCGGGCACCACTACCGCACGAAGGTTCGTCAACGTTCGTCAACGTTAAAAGGCATAAGAATCGTGTTTTTTTTTTTTTTTTACCTTAATTTCTCTGTTCAACTTTTACTTAATACTTTATAATCTCCTGATTGCTCATTTGCAATTTGTTGAATTTATCCCCGACAATCGTTAAATATTACCGCACGCGGTAGTATCAAAATAAACCACACCAAGTGTATAGAATATTCGTAAGTGTATGTATGTACAGTAGAGTTTTTCTTCTATCTTACTATATGTATATATATTTGCATTTTTTTTTTTTTTTAGATTTCTTCCGTAATTCGTCCGCACCCCCAAGTTTGTTTTCGTTTTATGTTTTTCCTTTTGCTTTTATTACAAAGTCGCACTACTGTTCGTTTCTTCTAATCTGCTGCTCGCCCTTGTTTTTGCTGCTGTCGCCTAGTTCTATCACCCACGCCTACGCGCTCGGGTATTTTTCTCTTTTCTTCTCTTCACCGTTCGTTTTCGTATAGGAAATACACTACGATTAAAGTATATCACAGATGTTAACGAGAAGAACGCTCTAGGAGGCGAGAAAACAAAAACGAAGAGATGGAAACGAGGAGAATGTTTCTCTCATCGTTGGTCGCCGCAGGATCAATCCGGGATTTTGTTCACTTTTAACACGGCTAGCTGGCATCGGCGATAGCTTTCCACGAGAAACCGGCGCGTCGCGTCGATCATTACCAATTGACATAGAGATTAAAGATTGTACGAGTTTCAATTTGTATTAAAGATTATCACAACATGTCGAAGTCATAGCCTTAAGTTTCTAATCGTTTACGTTACATACTTCACGTTACGAACTCTGTGCTAATCGTCTTAGAGAGTCTCTATTAGAGTCAGCGTGAAAGAAGTGACAAAAATACCATTGTAGTCGACTAAGCTAACGTATGAACTGGCTGCTTTATCACTTTAGCCAATGGTAACAATATATTTGTTCGCCCTTACTCCTCCCACCGACCCTTCGACCATTATTTTTATTATTCACCACCGGCGCGAAGGTTGGTTTCGAGGAACGAAGCTCTTAACGTCTAATGTCAATACACGATTGTTCGTCTCACGCAGCTAAAATCTTCGTCTCGCGGATCGCGACCAGCGAGAAGACTACGCTACTTGCTACTCTCTTTTTTTCTTATTTTTTTAATTCCGAAATCGTTTTTTTTTTTTCTGTTATCTAGATTTTCTGGCACTTCGGTAATTACCATTTGTTTTTCTTCTATTTCTTTGCTTTTTCTTTAATTCTATTTTCTTTGGTTTGGCACCTTTCGTTCCTCCGTCGAGAGCTACCCACGATTCCGAGTCGCGGCTCTTTCCCTCTCTTTCTCGAGAATCTCTCCTGCGAACGACACGTTTGCTGTGTTTTCTATTTTTGTATTCCGACGAGTTGGAGAAAAAGGAAAGGCGAGAAAGTGTGGTCCGATTAATTGCAATTGTCGCGCAGACAAGGTTTGTTCGTTTCTTCTAAAACGTCTACCTAAAATTTGTCTCTATAATTGTCGACGCGTAACTACGTCGTTACTCGACCTACCAATTCCTACGGATCGACTTCCACGACGTTTCATTAACGGAACGTAAGATCGTTTCCGCTGGCAATAATAGATTGTCATAGGTTTTCTTCTTCCCCTTCCTCTTTTTTTGTTTTTACTTTTTTCTTCGTTTATTTACTACGTGTGCAACGTCGCGCATGGCGCGCGCGTTTCTTCTCTTCACGGGCAGAATTTCAGACACCACGATGGAAAATTTCACTGTCTGTTCTCGTTCGACTCCCTCGGTCAAGAGCGCGTCGTTCAATTCACCTCCTCCGTCCCTCACTGCCCATCCATTCGACCCTCGTTCCCGAAAAACGGTCGGCGATATTTGCTTCCCTACTTTGGCAAAGTTCACGGCGGCAAAGTGACTAGAATATAACGACTATATTGTCATGCACTACAGTCTTTCTTAGAGCCCAACGTTGAACCCTTGCAGCGCGCCCCATGGTACTTCGCCGTGGATACCATGGCCGGCTAGCAATCGCGTAGAAATCTGTACCCGGTTACTCGCTAAGACTCTTACTTCCCATCCGTTTAAAAGAAAGCAAAGTGAAAACGCAAGGAGACAAAAACGACGTCGGTCGACGATCGTCCCGAATTAAGAGGGATCCGGTGGCCCATCGGAGGACGGCCTGTCGGATCTCTCCTCAGTCTCCTCCATCTCGTCGCTCTCGTCCTGGACCGCGGTCGCTGAGGAAACGGTCGTCGACCCATCCAGCGTCTCGTCGTTCGATCTCCTCCTGCGACGGCTGTTACTGCTCGTCGAATCGGTGTCGTCGACGTATATCCGAACGTCCGTACTGACCACGGCGGAGATCGGTTCCGGCATGTGGACCACCGCGCTCCCGTTTCTGCTTCCACTCGTGCTACCGTTCCCAGTGCCGCTCCCGCTGACGCTGGTGCTACCCATCACGCTGTCGCTGGTGTCAACTGACATCGGCGAGATTTCCTCGGACCTCTCCTCGGCCACGTAAATGTGTCCGTAGCTCCCCATGCGAACGACGCTCGGCGTCCCTGGTGCCAAGGGCCCGCTCTTCAACTTGGACGGCCTCCTTTCGTTAATGACCGACTGCACGTCGAAATCGTCCGTCGGCGGCGCGGACACCCGTCTCTCGTTTCTCGTCCTCGCGTCCTCGGTCTTGACTACGGCTTTATCGCCGTCCGGGCTGGGCGCTTTCGAGGCATGGCTCCCGGTACCGACGCTCACGTTCGTGTCCGACTGCGACTGCACATCGCTCGACGTTCTGCGCGTCAACGTCGCCTTGGACGGGTAGATATTGGCCGTTGGCATAAGATAACGTTCGCTGCTTAACTTAGGACAGGGTAGAGCGGTGACGGAACCGGCCGGCGTCAGCAGGGTCGGCGGCTTTACGCTTAGCAGCGACTTGCTCTCTGGTTCGCTGGTCGCCTGTAAGGAAAAGTTAACAAAAACTCATATCCGATGCTTGATTTTAATGTACACGTCTCGAGATAGGTTTACGTACGTGTAACCTTTGACGCTGCACGGGAGCAGCGTCTCGATCCGGCGTGTAGCGGCTGCGTTGAGGAATAATTCGTGGCACGCTTAAATTGTTTACAGGCTTCTCGAAGACTTCGGTGACCTCGAAATGCATCGGCAGTAAGGATCTCCTCTGATGGTGGCCCGAGTGAAACGTTTGTCGGCGTTTCGATTTGAATTTGGACGGTCTTGAACTGGGACGATGGTACGAGCTGCGCCGCGACAACGACACGACCATACCCTCTGCAACAGAATTTCAGTCATCGCCTGAGCAGAATCGTCGCAAAGTGAGTGCATTTTTTAAACCATCATACTTTACGTTATCGTAAAATAAGCAATTTTTCGATATTTTTTGCGAACGTACCATCTGCGCCTTTCTCCCGTGGTGGATTGTAAATAAAATTCGCGGGCAGGGAACGAACTTTGGCGAGACCCGGTCTGCTAGCGGGAATCTTCTTGTTCGCCAAGATAGACTCGCGTTCCTTAACGTCGTCGTCCTCCAGCTCACCGTCTTCCCTCATTTCTCGTTTCACCATTTCTTCTTCCTCTTCCTCCTCTTTCACGTCTAACAATTCTTCCTGCTCTTTCATTTCTCTCTCCAGCTGCGTTTCCATGTCGAGTTCATCTTCCATCTGAGAAACGAATTTCAGTCGTTTGATCAATCACACGATTGTAAAATGTTAAGAAAAGAGACAAAAAAATTGACGATGAGGGAAGCACCTTTACCTGTTTGTGGCTCTCTTCGAGGTGCTTCATAAGCACGGCGACGACGACGTTAACGAGAACGAATTGTGCCATCAGCACGAATATTACAAAAAATATCGGGGCTATTACGGTGCTCACGCAGCAGTTTTTCACGCAATCCGCTGCATTGTCGCAATCGTCCCTCAGAGTGTCCTTCATGATCCCGTTCCAATTGTCGCCAGTCGCTACTCGAAAGAGCGTCAGAAACGCCATTCCGAAGTTACTGAAATGGGCGTGCTCGCCGAGACCCTGGCAAGGCGTTATGTCGGTGCATTCTGCAATTCATACGTTTTACTTTACTTTACACTCGGCCGATTGAATTTGACCTGAAAGAGTCGCGATACTCACCCAAACGACCGAACAGTTCCACGCCAAGAGCTGCAAAGATGAAGAAGAGCAAAAAGAATAGTAGACCCAGATTCCCAACTTGCGGCAACGCCTGCATCACCGTGTCTAACAGGGCTCGTATTCCCTTCGCCATTTTTAGCAATTTCAAAACTGTAAACAACGTGTCCTTTAACATTTGCCAATCTACATTTTTTCCTCCGTCGAGCTTACCCCTAGCGATTCGCAGTACTCGCATCACTCGGATTATCGTAGGGTTTATAGGAATGATTTTCGACTCGACTTCTTCGAGAACTATACCAACTACTGACAGTATCACGATTCCTACGTCCAACTGATTCCATCTGTTAAAAGAAATCACACTTCTTACTGAACTTCAAAGTAGTTTAACTGGTCCAAGTCCGATTAAGGAGTACACGTGATTCTTTTTTAATTTAATAATAGTAAAATATAATAATCGCATGTAACTCGTACGAAATGGGACTCGATTCGACTTCGGGTTTGAAAGCGTACTTGTCTTTGAGGTACAGATGTAGACCTAATGCGAGGAGTTTCATAAACGATTCCAGAATGAAGACCGCGGTGAAGAAATAATTGAATATCTTTAGAGCGTATGTCAGGGCTTTCGGCATCATGTAAAACTCCATTGCCATGGTGACGACGTTCAGGCCGATTACCGCAGCGATCGCTAGATCGAAATACTTCGACGTCACCACGTTGTGAACGAACAGCCTCGATTTCGAGTAATTTATATAGTAGGGTGGCTCGTGCATTTCTGGAACGATATACAATAAGCATCATTCTCTCAGGGATCGACCAACACAAGTCGTCTTTCTTACTTCGCCGTTTCTTCTCCATTTGCAATGCTCGTTTAGCGGCTCTCCTCACGCGCTCCTCCTTCTCTTGTTCCTCGCGGCATCTGTGAAAATTTTCTACCACAACCCCCACGAACATGTTCAAAACGAAAAAACCAACGAGCAGGATGAATGCTATGAAATAAAGTAGCCGCCACTCCGAATAATTTTCAATTGGCTGAAACAGGGAAAGAGAGACTTAGCTTAAAAATAGAGTTTTCACAATTTGTCATCGTGAATTTTTCTAAAGAACTTTTCGAGACGTTCTTGGCGTACGTTTCACGAGTGGCTCAAGGGCAGGAGCGCGCATACACAATAAATTAAGTGGTACTACGGAGTAGACAATATGGAAATAGGATTGGCACTCGAGGGTTTACCTGTTGATCAACGCCGACAGCGTCAAGCCCGGTGTACATGATATTGACCCAGCCGTCTCTCGACGAGAGCACGAACAACGACATCAGCGCTTTCCCGAGATCGTCGAAATTATATTTCTTGTTGAGCCAAACGTTGCGCTCGTCGGCCATGCAGTCGCTCTTAGTGCGCACGTTTTTAATGTCAGGCCCCTCGCAATAATAAAAGGCACCCTTGAATAGCTGCACGCCCAAGATACCGAAGATTACGAAAAAAGTACAGCATATCAAAACGATGTTGCCGATAGGTCGTAAAGAGGACAACAATGTCTGAACAACCAGCTTCAAACCAGGAGCTCGATTAATCACCCGTAACGGCCTTAACGACCTTAAAAGTCTAAAAACCTGCGAAAAGAGCGAAACAATTCAACGATTCGTACGAAGACAAACAGTTTCTGTTAAAAAGTAGAGATAGAACAATGTACCCTCAATATTCCAAAGATCCTTGGACTGCTCGATGACAGTAAGGACATTGATAAGTCGATTATGGAAATGATCACAAGCACTCCGTCCATGATGTTCCAACCTGAAGTAAAATAAGCGTCGGAGCCGTACAGCATACCAGATGCAACGACCTTCGATAAATTATAATTTCTTCGTGAAAAAATATCCTTCGTATTCACTTGGAAAACCGAGAAACCGAGAAAAAAATCGTTTATTATTCCAATACACCCACAGGAGTCTGAAACGTTCGTTGCTTCCGTCCATCCAGCAGAACAGAGGATTTTAAAAAATGTTAATGAGCAATTTTTAAAATAAACGATTTTTTCCTTCTCCCGATTGTAACTATCTTATTATATCTTATCATGTTCACCTTGGTGAACATTTCGATAGCAAACACCCCGGTAAAAATATAGTTAGCAGTTGCTAAAAAAAGTCTTTCCCCGCTGTCGGGTGGTATGTTCGGCCGTTCCATCGCCAGCGTGATGCAATTGAGACCGATGAAAAAAAGGACCACGTTATCGAACCACCTCTTTTCGACCAACTGTCGACATAAAACGCGGAACCTAGAATAGATTTAACGTTGTATCAATCATTACATCGCCAATACCTGAATTCTAATTAATACACCGCGGATTTTTGTAGAAACACATAAAATCCACAATCTACTAATTAGTAATAATCGTTAAGTCTACCTGTTGTTCGATGGAAAAAGATAGAGCGAGTAATCATCGCGTTCCTTAAGGCAACCTTGGGGTTCGAAGAACATGAAAATCGCTTTCAGCCTCGCGTTACCGGTCGTGCTCCCATGCCCGTTCAAGGGCGGCGTCTGTTCGTCTGTACGGGGATTGTCATCATCTTGATCGGGAAGTCGTTTTATTCGGGGCAGTGGACCAGTCTCCATTGACAGATTATTGATTGTACGTGAGCATTGCATAGGCACCTCGTCCAGAGGCAATGTTTTCCTCGTCGGCGATTGAATAGCCTCGTTACCGCGCAGCGAGTTCCTCCGCGATAATTCCTCGCTGATCCATCGCATCTTCAAAGTATCACATCAAACTCGATTGAAATTTCTAATTATCGATCCGTTTTTCGATTTGTTAAAAATCTTCATTTTAAGAATTAATCATTTTTCACTTGTTTCGTAATGTAAAAATTTAATTCGATTTTATGATTCTTCGAGATTAATCAAATTATGCATACAGAAATATTTATACAGAGGTAATTTAAGGATGTATTGGCTATACAGTCAATCCCAAAAGATTATGTGCCTTAGAAAAACGCATTTCCTATAATTAAAAAGAAATCAGAC
>NW_017176883.1:253987-290462 GCF_001652005.2 Ceratina calcarata | reverse complement strand
GCATAAAGTTTTGGAATTGACTGTATAGCCAATACATCCTTAATGCTTACTTGATTGGGCGTAGCCGTGTAGCGTCGTATCGAGGAGCCACGGCTTCCGATGGAGTTGTTAGGACTGAGGCTACGATTATTGCTTGTTAGGACGGTCGTTCGATTGTTCGGCGTGTCACTTTGCGTGTCGTTCCTTATCGAACCATGTAAATAACCGCCGTTGAAGCTGAAACGTAATTTCACGGCATTTATGTAAATATGTGCCCATTACTTACAACTGCACGACATGCCAAAATATGTAACGTGCGATCTTAGTTAATCTATATAGAATTTTTTTAATTGCAAAAACTACACATATTCGTTTTACTTAGACTTACGTCGAATTTGTGCCGATTAGAGTACTCCGACCGTTATTCAGGACAGTGGCTCTGCCAAGGGGCTCGTCCTCCGTTTGCGACCAGCGTTTCCTCCTAAGGGATGGTCGCGTCAATTTCCACGAGTAACCCCTTTGTATCCTCGGCGAGCTGTAACAAAATTTCAAAGACATTCGTGATTCCATTTCATTTCCAATGACTTGTGCCATCTTTGGAGTTTATTCGAGATCTGTTTTAAGTCTTGCGTTTTACACGTACCCCGGACTGGATGATTCTCTGTTCGCCGGGTTAACAACAGCAGTGACGAGACTTATTCTTCGTGGAAACTGGCCGGCGATGAGGTTCTTAGTCGGTATTTTATTCGAAACGTCTGGTAACTTTAACAACCCGGAAGGTATGCTACATTGGCTCTATAAAAAAAATATGCGAAATTCTGATAAATTTCGGCACTTCGTCCAGAGGCAAAATAAATTCTCCGTCATCGTTCAAACGTGCTTCGTAATCATTGAAATAATCTAGAATGGTTTTCTTGTTAAAGAATAAAATACACGCGATTGAACGGTCAAAGGACGAATGATTCCTAAAAAGGAAAACAGAATACGTACGCCTGAGCGATCGATAGATTCGATCGAGAGAGCCGCTGTGGGATAAACGGCACGGCAGTTCAAGTCTCTGTAGCCAACGTCGAGGGTGGTGTTCGGCGAGTCTTGGGGGGTAGCTGCCGTGTGGGTGATTATCGGCGGTTGACCCGCCGCGCCCATCATTTTGTTCTCCTTCTGTATGTTACACTTCGGCTCGTCCAGCTGATGCCGCCAAACCGTGTTCTGTTTCTCCCTGCTGTTGTTGTCTTTGTACTTTCGCAACTCCTCCGCGCTCTGCCACGAATTCTTTCGGTCCTACGTTAAACGTGAGCCATCAAAATTCTTGGCTTGCACCATTCGTACGAAGCTATCAGCTCGCAGATTTTATGGATTTATAGTAGAAAATAGAAAGTTCATTTTTTAACTATCGCAACTGATTGCCTTATCTTTGGAAACGTGTAACATTGCACGTGGTTGTTCTTTTTTTGGAACAGTTTTCTGTCTGAAAACATCTTACCTGAGTATAAGTATCGCTATCAGTGATCGAATGAGATCTCGATATCCTCGATGATCCATCGTCGCTTCCCATGCCTGCTTCCTTCGCTGCAAGCTTAGCCATTTCCCTCTGCTCTCGTTCTCTCCTTTCATTTCTCTGCACAATTAAATCGATATCCAGCGTCTCAAAAAGATATCATTAACGACCGTACATATTATTCATTATTCATATATGACAAAAGAATTGCGAAACGTTTTTCAAGGATATTTTCCAATTGTCGACGGTCTTTCACGGGTTCCTAATCATTTTAGTGATTCAGAAAGAGCTAAAAATGCCTCTCAGTAGCAGCGGTAGTTTCATTACGCGCGACGAAATGGAAGTAAAACGTAATTTCACCTCCGAGGAGAAACCCTCGACGAGAATGGCGACCAGCAGATTGAAGAGGACGTAATTTCCAAAAGTCATCAACGCGACGAAGTAAAGAGCCGCCCAGTGAGACGTTTTCTGCATACCGTTGAATAATACGACGTTCCAATCCTCCTGCGTCAAGATCTGTATAAAGAGAAAGAAAAGGGAAAGATATCCCGTTACATATACGGCGGCGAACGGGTTTCATCGTTTATTTGTGAGGCGAACGACGGACAAAAGAGATAAGTACTAATTAACGTGGCAGACATGGTCCACGGCTATAGATTTATTCCCGATGAGAGAACTGCTCTATCGTCACATCGAGACGGCCGCGTCGTTTACTCGCGAGAGAACTGTGCTTAGAAATCTCTTTGATCGCTGGTTCTACTCACTGAGAAATCGTAGGAAACCAGACAAAAATAAAAAAAAATAAAGAGAGAGCTTGGAGGAAAACTATACCGCCACATTGTCGCCTCGTATTCTTTTTTTCTACGGACATAAGTTGCACCCACTTGAATCGCGAATTTCTCTCTGTACGTTCTTCGACAAAGGGTCTCTTGTTATTTTCTTTCTCGTAACTCGGACGTGTACGGGCTTTTATTTTGATCTTTCTTGCCTTCTAGCGTACGCGTTGGCTGTGAACACAACGGCACCGTCGTGACGCGCTCGTTTTATTAAAAAGCTCGTGACAACAATACACGACGGATACACGCGTGTAATAAACGTAATCCGTGAAATCGATTAGCTCCTCGTCGCCCGACGACGAACCGTGTTAATCGCCCGACAAACAAATCGTTGCTTACTCGCTCCCGTTTACTCTATGCGTGTCGCCAATCGTACAAATTTCTGCGAGGTTCGCGATTAAAAAAAAAAAAATTCAAATAAGAAGAGAGAGAGAGGTAAGAGAGAAACTCGTCGACGCATTGCTAAAAAATCTGTTATCATGACGCTTCGTTAAGCTGTGTATAAGCGTAGAGAAAGAGAAGTAGAGCGAGAGAAGTGAGAGATAGAGAAAGAAAGTAAGAGAGAAAGAAAGAAATAGATGGAAACGGGGAAGAGAGGAGGAAGAGAAGAAATGGTCGAGTATATACTGCTGCGATGTATAACATTTTCGTACTTGATGATGTCAAGAAAATAAGCTGGAGTGCGAGATGGAGGCGAGAAAGCGATAGAAAACTCGTACACAATATTATGTAACACATGTATACATATAGATATGAATAAATATAGACATAGTGTTATAGGTACAGATATAGATGCAGATAATAGATATATGGAGACATGGAATATAGATATAGATATAGACATCGACATAGACACGTATAGAATATAGATATATAAACAGAGCGGTAGACATAGAATACAGGTGAACAGATCATAGATAGAGATGTAGGTATAGACATAGACGTAGGTGTATAGATATAGTAGTTGGGGTAATAGATATAGTAGTAAGTATAAATGTGTGTGTGCTCGTAAAATACTTAGCGCATATGCAGCAGGTGTGTAGTAGTAGTAGTAGTAGTAGTAGTAGTAGTAGTAGTAGTTCTTTTTTTTTAATTTTTCTGTGTAAGAGAGAGGGGAACAGTGGTACCTGAAAGACCGTGACTAGTGCCCAGACGATGTCGTTGAAATGTTTGCGATCACAGCGACACATTGGGTGCCGCGAGACCACCTCGGCACAGGTGCAGGGCCGACTCCGGTCCGCCCACATGCAAAACTTACCCCCGAACAGGTACATCCCTAGGATGCTGTAACCGAGACAATCCGCTGGCCTAAAGTATCACCGCGATGAACGATCAACGAGGTGGTGGGGAGCTCGGGATACCGACACGCTGGTCCGCGGAAAGCATCTTCGTTCCCTCTCATTTCTTTCCATCCTTCGAATCAATCCTTCAATATTTCATGTCCCAGGTTCTTAAGGGATCGCGAAACGTTTCCCGGGGAATCTGGGTTACCGTTAGTCGTAATCATTTCTGTAGAAAACTTCACCGTGGTTCTTCTCAATACAACAGTAAGCACAGCCAGAGTCGTGAATAAAAAAGACATTGACAACGTAATATTTTAGAAAGATTGAAAAAGAATCGAGATCTGTTAAACCGAAGATAGAGTTTTGCTCCGGACGTTCGTCCGTTGTTACATGGTACTATAGAATGAATGAAGGGAACGTAAAAATGGTGAAGAAATTGAATCTTATCGATCTTCCTCCCGTGTCCGCTTTGTGGAGAATACGGTCGGGCGATTCGAATGTAAAGCTATGGTAAAAATACGTATCCGGGTTACGTAATCCCTTAAGCGGTGCTTTGGCTCTGGCCGGTCGAATACGGCCGTGAATATTTTAGTCGGTAATTTCCAGCCGGAATTGCCGCGGCCGTTTGCCGGTGTGCGTTAGTTAGCGCATTGTTCATCGCAACGAAAATTGCCTATACCCTGAATAGAAATTGAAATTGAAATCGTATTTAAGGAAGCGTTGAATTATGCCACGAATTCGTCCTCGGCCAAGGCTCGGCTCGCATTAGAGTTTAGAACGTCAGTCCCGGTGGCAGACTTTTCGTTTAACTTTACTACTTGGACAATGAACGGCGTAGCTGGAATTGTTTCGGAAATTTTGCTGATGTTGACTCTCGCGAAAGTATCGAGGACAACTGCATTATATCCTTCGGTTTGTGTGTGCTCACTGTTTCGTGATTATAAGTCGAATTAAAAACAAATAATTTATTAAAAAATTATTAATAAACTTCAGTTGTGCTTTCTCACAATTGATTAAAACTAGAGATAATCGAATGAAACTGATAACAATTCAGAAAACAGAATCGTTTCGTTTTTTAAGTGGAATTTTCACTGGAACGAAGATACTCGACGGACGCAGCGTTGAGCAGGTATTATATCGGGTGAACAGCAAAAAACAACTGTCACTCGAAGCTCGTACAGTCACATTCTGCAAGATCGGCGGTGTTCGTCCATTTATATACAAATATATAAATCGTGTACTTGTATCTTGTACTCGGAGAAAGAAGTATAGGCGTATCATGTAACGTCGTCAAGCGAATATTACACAAGCTGTGCGTACAAACCGTAAGAAAGAACAATGGTAATAAAACGGCTGAAGGAATCGGAAGAATTTACAATAGATACTAATTACACTGTTGTTCGTGTGAAAACTATTTTACACGTGGATAAAATTTTCGTAAGAAAAGCTGTGTAGTGATACTACGTATCAGCGAGATCGCTGACGGTTTTTTCTCTCTCTCTTTTTTGTGTAATATCGTTTGCCTCCTGCGGAACAAATAACAGAAACGTGAAGTGAAAAAGCATACGCGCGTGAAGCTGTACCGTTATACCTGTCGTTGCAGAATGTCACGGTTTCATAAAAGTGAACCAAGAGTAACGAGGAGAACGAAAAGAACAGAAACAAAAAAAATCTCCAAAAAAAAAAGTTAAAAAAACGGCGAAAAGCGTAAATACAATATATATGTATAATAATGTATAATTTCTAAATATTTAAGTAATAAGGTTAAAAATCTGAAAACGAACTTTTAGCGGCTGGTTGCACAAGTACACACTAGCTATCAGATATTATAGCAGTATCTGTAATATTGTCTGTTACGTATCTCATATATATGTTTCTAAAATAAATTAGTATGTCTACCTGGAACTCGAATGGCACGGGTGGGTGGGTATCTGGGTAAACGGGTATAATATATAGGTGTCTATCTACAGTGGCTAAACGGAGAGATATTCGATAATCGTACGCAGATTACGTGTGGGAGACGGTTTTTGTAAATTAATTTCGTTTTTCATTTCGCCTTCCTCGGTTCAACGGACGCGACGGTTTTTGTTCGTAATTTCTCCCTCGCCCTCCCCGGTCGTCGGATGTATGTGCACGCGAATTTCTCTTTTTATTTTCTTTGGAACACAAAGTGGAAGTCGAACGAGAGAGACAGTGACAGACGGCAGAGTCAGAGTAGAGAGTGTGAGAGAAACAGTGTGAGAAACAGATGAACAAAAACAGATACAGGTACAGTGTGTGGAACCGGCGAATTAGATAGTTGATAAACAGAGACACGTTCATGTGTAATGACACCGAGCAACGTTCGAGAGATTATTTTGTGAGAGAAATGACACGGGAAAAATATAATGCTGCTACACTGTTCAAAATTTGATTTTAATAGCCATTGTATTTCGTTCGGTTCGTGTCGATGTCCCGACGTATTTAAAAACTGGTATCATCGTTCAAACGATCTTCATCTTCGCGCCCGCTTATTTATAGACCGCGTTTTTGGTAGCCTGGCACACGGAGCTTCAACTGTTCAATGTTAAACTTTCCACTGCTGCTGTTTTCTCTTTACATTTGCTTCCTGTTTTCTGCTCCTTTCATTACAAGATTTAAGGATGTATTGGCTATACAGTATTTTCAAAAAACCCATGAACTGATTTAAAATTTTGCAGGTAGCTTTTTAATAGTAATAGCAATCTATAATAATAACAAATTCAACATGCTAGCATTGTTTAAGTATATAGCCTATACATCCTTAACATCTGCCTGTGTTACAAATCAATCTGAACATATAAATTTATTTACTTAAAAAAAACAATAGTAAAGAAAATAGAATTTTTATAGACGAAAACCTTCTTCTATTGGGAGCAGAAAAAAATTGGCTCTATATATATAGACAATGTTAAAAACCTGCGTTTATCTTTATTTAACAATTTTTTTTATTGTAACTACTTACAAGTTTTACGATCAAAGAGATAATAAAAGAGTATTTGAGAAACAGCAAGCTTCGTAGAATTTGAAATTGTGTTTCCATTAAAGTCGTCGATCCCTGTGCCGGTCAAAATAGTGTATTGATTCTGATTGCCGTTTTTCACAGTGTAACGGTATACGTATACATGATGGAATGTATAAATATTGTAAGGAAAGGTGTGCATGTCTCGAGACAGATAGGGCCAACAACAGAGCAACGAGAAGCAACAATAACGATCAATCTGGCCCGGTGGGACCACGCATATCAGCATGCAAAAGCGTTGTTATAGGCGCGTAGTACGGGCACAGAGAACGTTGGAACGATAATCAACACGCAACATGCAACGAAACGATCAATCGAAGTAAGCGATCAAAGCTGAAAAAGCGCTGACACGGTGGAGGGAAAAAGGCCGACCGTTTTCCATCTACGCTGATGCAACAGCACAAACAATCTCGGTTACGGTGGCGTAAGAGGAAAAAAACAACGTTCCTCGACTACCTTTCTATCGAGGCACCAAAAAAGAGCACTTTTTTAATCGCTTCCTCGGTTCACGTCGAACACAGAGAAGAGTAGAGATCTTGAGAAAAAGTAACGCAGGCCGTTAATTAAGATAACAAAATGCGCTTGCACTCGGTGACCAAAAAACAGTCAACAACACCAAAAGAAAATAGAAAAATGCAGCGCGAAGCATCGGTCGCAATTGCCAAGAGCAGCGGAACGCAAAATATTCTTGCCAGGCAAAGAGCTTATATCACAGTTTCGGTCGCTGGACGAATGCAATTTGGATCCGTTGCACCTGGAACGATCGAGACAATCTTTTACCGACTTCTAATACTCAGTCGTCTCTGAGATGTGATGTAAGATCTTTCGTTCGTCGATCAGCGGCACAATTCTTGAACGGATTCTAAACGTCTCTTACGCGAATCTATTTCAAGTTACTCCGAGTATACTGACGAGAATAGGATAAGAAATTCCCTGAGAAGATTATGATCTTACAAGTACAGTAGAGCCTCGATTATCCGAGCTGTTCGGATAACAGCGGCTCACCTACTGTCACTGCACCATGTTTTTAAATTCGGATATGCGAGATTAGGATAATAGAGGTTCGCCTCCTGTTCCCGTCCCACTGTAGGGATAACCGACGGTGGCCTCGAAGGGATCAGGACGAAACGAGGTTCTACTGCATGTTCGATCTCTCCTGAACCTAGAACGATCGATTCTACACGAGATTCGCGTAAGGTACGAATAGAAACCGTGCGGCGAGAAGCAAAGGAACGATAGAAAAAGAGTTCGCAGCGAGAAGCATGGTCCAAGGGTCAGCTCGACGCGCGCTGCGTAGGCCAAAAAGTGTGCTTTACGCACTTTTCGAACGCTTTTTACTCTCGCTAAGCAACGATTGCGGATCAGACGAATAAGAAAAAAAAGCGAAGAAACATCATCATCACTATCGTCAGGTTCAGTCGGCTCGAATGATCCGTCGCCTCCTCCTACCTCCAATACGGCTGCATGCCATAAGAGTTTTAACTTAACGTTTCGTGGTATGTATGCATCTCTCATACGTTACCTTGAGGCCCACGCGAAATCATGAATTAGATGACACGGTCTGGCATGGTCGCACGACATATCGTGATCGTAATGTAACAATGTATGTAGAATATATATATATATGTATATATATGTATATATAGGTATATAACTTAGCATACGTGGATGCATGTGTATATTAATGTTAATATAGTATATATAATATGATATACACTATATAGAGGAAAAAAAGCCCTCGAGAAGATACGTGGAAAAGTATCCTTTGTAGGTACCTGAAACACCGTCACAATAGCCCAGAGTAACGAGTCAAAGTTTTTCCTATCACACTCGACGTCAGAGCTGCCTTTCATCGTTTCACAGAATTTGCAACCAAACAGGTTCATCCCGAGAATACTACAACACAACGAAACGTGCAATGTATACTTCCTTATCCGTAAATATACATAGATAGGTAGATACATGAGCGTAGGGGAAGGAGCAGAGAGACAGAAGAACGGTAACAACGAAGGGAGAGTAGAAGGATGACCAGGGTCCGGGAACCGATCGAGGAGACGGAGAATTTAAAAAAAAAAATTGAAATAATAATCAAAAATGAATGTAAAACAAGCTTCCGTCGACTGATATCTTTTAAATCAGGCATGTCCACGGGAGAGTTTGTGACGATCGCGGTTGATATTACACGCGACGAATTGGCACGTACGAACGCGCCCCGTATCTACGACTTCGCCGGTAGTTCGATCTCTTGGTCGAATGCTAGGCCGTTGGAGTGGTAAACTAACGATTCGCGCTGATCGACCTCGGTTAAAGTTTACGCCGACGTACAAATAATCTTCGGATACGTATGGTCACCGATCGGAACCGGATTTCTTAGAATCGATTGTCGTTCAAATGGCCAGCATGGGTAAACGTGAAACACTGTGCGAGTGAGACAGCAGCAGATAGATACATTAGACTTCGGTGATCCTACGCGCACGGTGTAATGGCTTGCCTATTATCGGCTATTAACGTAACGTCGTTTCTCCACTACCTTACGACTCTCCGCTGTGTGCTCGGCTCGTCAGCCTGCGCGGAAGCCAGCGAGAGCACTCCCACCCTCGAAACAGCGGTTTGGACATGCCTGGCTTAAATCGTTCGTCGAAGCCTGACCACGTTGCGCACGTTCTACTTCGTTCGAATTGACGGATCTTCTGCAACTTTGAACCTCAAAGGGTCGTCACAGATCACGAGTTTTCGATAGGAGCCTACAAATATCGGTTTGGTCGAGAGACTCCTATCTTCTGGTCTCTTTACAAGCGTAGCGAGGGATCCAAATACGTTGGACAATCTTTGATTTAAACTATCGGCCAAAAGCATGAAACCTGAGCCGAGTACGTAACGAGGAATCTGACCTAATAGTTTACAACTTTGAATCAATACCAGTTTCAACGTCTGAAATAGTAACGTCGCGTACGAAATTTATTATTAGCCCGTCCAGGTAACGGAAGTCCGCGAACTATTTCTACGTTTCGACAGTTATTTCGAACATCTATCAATCGATATGAAGAAAATATATGATTTACCAACGCAGGATGCTGCAATAATACGAAACACGTTTAGTCCATACAATAAATCCTTAAGTGGTGCAAATCTAATGGTAAAAAAAATTGACACTGAGTATCATGCTTTCGGCCAATGATGTTCCTTTTCGTTTAATCAAAGGAAATAAACAAGAAGAAACGGAATCGTAATCCATGTCAATGTGCAACGATTGAAACTCGTACAAACTGGATCCTCAACGTGAAACTCGAAACCGCGTATGCAGCGACAGCCAAAAATTGATTGCGAGATCTTTATCGATCGTCAAGACGCACGGCGAAAGACCGCGAGAATAGCGGGAAGGCCGTTCAAAATCACGCAGCGTAATCAAATAACCGAAAGAGATATACATGTTCGATCATTCGCAAGCTGTCTAATATCGATGACCACACCGAAGCGCAATTTTAAATAGAGTAACATAGCATAAACAAAAGTGGGAGAGACGGGGCAATAGAATAAGAAAAAATACGTAAATACACGAATAATCAATAAGTAATAGTAGAGATATATATGTATGTATACACGTATATATACATATAGCTCTTCATACTCGTCGCTAGATATAAGCACCATGCATACATGAAAAGTATACGTACGTGTATTGTATATACAGTTCTCTCTCCAAATTATAGTGCAACCGATAAATTACTAAATTATGAAATTTTATAAACAACAATTTTTTTATAATTATTATCTAATTTCATTGAAGATTATTATAATTCTGTCCGAGTTGCAACACAACTTGAAGAACGGCCTGTATATTCGTATACGTACATACACGAATTCGTACCGATATTCATATGTATAACAGGTGTCCTCTAATAAAATAGTAAAAAAAAGGATAGTAATATACACGTTCGATGCCTCAAGCCATGAGAGAGGGCCAACAAGACGCACCTCGTAGACGTGCCAACAAAACACCCAGTCGTCATTAACATTAAACAACGTCAGAAAACGCTGCTCTGCAATAACGCAACGCATCGCAACGCAACGCAACGCAACGCAACGCAACGCAACAGAGTCGGTAGTAACAAACGCAGTAAAAAACGAGAAACTGCTGCGAAGAGACTTCGGTCCGTCTATTATAATAAAAACATGTGAGAGATGCGTTTACGCGGCGGTGATCCGTAATGGCGTGAGAGAAAAGGTATATATATATTATATATATATACATATATATAAAAAGCGCATAAAGAAGAAAAAAGAGACAAGGGGAGTAGTAAAACCGAAGACATAGTCACCTAAATATGTATTACACTTCGTGTTCTCGAAGAGCAGTGACATACAAGCTCCAGCTCCTGTGGAAGCTCGGAAGCGGACAAGAAGCTGTTCTCAAAGTTAGAATAAATGTCAACGAGACCCCGTCGACGGCTTCGAACGAATCTCGATCGGAGATCCGTCTGCAAACGGCAGTTTCGTAATCAGAAATTCAGGCTGCGGTCCCGTTGACACTTAACGCTCCGATCTCGAGTATAAGTCTCTCCACAATAAGTTCGTAACAAGTCCATCGAGATATAAATTCAAACGATCTCAATTCGCATTTGGCGGTCATGCAAACGGTTATGCTGATGAGAGATGATTCATCTGATAAAGAGATTCAGGAGTTGTAACGCGGGAGATTAATCGAGACCCGCGTGAAATCCGTGAAGACGTGATCCAATCGCGAGATGCGTAATAGGTAAATGACACGTGAATCGCGAGCCGCGATCCTGGAACGTGCGTCTCCGATTATATATTAAGGTACCGAATTCAACCCGACGCTGTATCACCGATCGAGAGGGATAGGAAACAACTTACCTGAATATAAAGATGAAAAGTACTAAAAGGGAAAAGAATACGGCAACGTTATCCATTGTGCGGAGCATCACGAACAGCTGTCGTCGGAGATTCGGTAGGAAACGCACGAGCTTCAGGATCCTCAGCAACCGGAAGGTTCTCAACACGCTCAACCCGGAACTTCCTCCGCCTCTCTCCTCTTCAACCAACGATTGACATATCTCCACCACGCTGTGTACACGTCAAACAGAAACCAGTTTCTCCGTTTAAAATCTTACTGGCAACTTTGCTCTTCTACGAATAATCATATCGAAATTAATGAAGATTTTTTTATAATACTCTCTACTGAACAGTGAGATCATAATCCGTATAACTGTCATGAAATTACGCTCAAAATGGGATAGCGTTTCATGGATAGCTGAATAAGTAAAATAATATTTCATATTCTGTTCACGCACCTAAGCATTACGACGACTCCGTCGAAAACGTTGAACCCGTTGCTTATGTATCCGAACGGACCCTCCGCGATTATCTTGAGCAACATTTCCACAGCAAAAACGGCCGAAAATACAATATTGCTTATCTCGACCACTATGGTCAATATCTCTGGCTGTCGACCGAGGAACAGAGAAAAAATTCCACATATTCGGTACACGAATTGTAATTACGAAACATGCATTAATCCCTTGTTGATAGAATTTCATGTTTCAAAAGACAAGGAACTAATTTGTTTCAAATGTTAAAAGAAAATAATTCAACACGTTTATTGATCGTTTTACACAATCTCAGTGAATTGTATTTGTTTAAACGTCAATCGATCTGCATGAGACTTCTAAGTTTCATTTATCATTGACGCTAAATTACGGATAACACTGACCTGATTGTGATATTCTATTCCCATGCTCAAAGTGTTGATTAAAATCGCCAATAAGATACCCTGTTGAAAGTATTTGTGCTCGACCAGCTTCTTGATGGAACGCTTCACACAGCGTAACGCGCACATGCAATGACTCCCGCAGGATCTCACGATCCTCTTCGTCCTGGACGTTTTCTGCCACTTGTCGCCGTCCTCTGGCCATTGATCACCGGCCTGGAGTTCGCAGCAGCAGGAGCAGTTGTCGATGTCCGACGCCAACCACTGCGTGCGATCCTCCAGGGTGATGTGACGATCCGTTATTCCTGGAACAGATGTTCCTCTATGCGTACACACCTAGACATGTGTGTTTAAGTGTAACTTCGACGCGAAACCAAACGCGTTATACGAAATTACGAGAATCTGCGAGATTAGGACTTGAACAGATAATTTAAACAGTGTGTAATAAATTATATAAGATTACCCTTGGTTAGTGAATTAAGAAACGAATCCAGTGCCAGTTGTCCCGTTGGTAACGCGGCGCTTAGAGCCCCGCTAAGCGCTAATAATTCCTGACACGTCATAGCTTCGTTTCCAGTCAACTCTGCTTGCATCTACGCGGCACAAATTATTCGTCAGTTCACGTGACAAATCGTTATTTCCTCAATGGAATTAGAAAAGTAACATGACCGTAAAACCAGTAAAAAATTAACAACCTTCTCCGCAGAAGAGCGTGAGACACATGTATATTTAAGTTAAGTGGTATGAGAGTGTCAGAAGTCAGAATGGAGCGACAGTCAGTGACACAGGCAGCCGCAGTAGTATATACCTGTATATGGTCTGGCAGTGGACTCGACCAAACGTTCCCGTCACCGGTCTGCGTCATTTTCTCGCTGGAGCACACGTTCCGTTCGCCGGGCGACACCGTCGTCGTTCCAGCCTGCAACGCGTTTCCGACGCTGTTACTGTTGCTGCCGTGCAGCAACACGACGTCGCTGAACATCACGCTGCTCCTTCTGCGATAGTGCGTGCAAGGCGGACTTAGCAGCGCGTTGTTTGTCTGAGAGCGTGGTGCAATTTAAAAGGGGAACGAATTAACTTTCGAATGTACGTAGAATCATACATAATGTACATCATTTTTGACGGGCCAGTTCTCTTTACAAAAATTCTGGCCATTCCGTATGACGAATTCTGTTCAATTTCGTTACACCGCGTGTACAGGATAAAATTCTTTTGAACCCGCTGTACTATTGAAACAGCACTTTATTTTAATTCAAAGGATCGTGTTGCAAATTTGGAAATGGGTTATTTAGCTTCGCTATAACTATTACTCTAACTAATTTATAAAGCGAACATTCCTCTAGTTTGCTAGTAATAACTAACTACTGCCTCTGAATTAAAAATGCAACATGCACAAAAGCTACCTGAATGCTAGCTTCGGTCGCGTTAGAAAGGACGTGCTCGCTCCCGTTGCACGACACCGAGGAATTTCGGTGCACGCCCAGGCAGTGGCACGCGTTCGACGAAACGTCCGCCTCGGATACCTCGGGACTGGCGCGAGGCGCGATCGCTAGATTCCCAGTGCTACCCCCGTTGCTGGTGACGGCAGTGGCGATGATCGCGGCTTGCGTAGTCGGAGGACTGTTAGCCGTGAAATCGGTGAGCGATCCACCGCCGCTACCGATCCCCTGTTGCTGCTGCTGCTGCTGCTGCTGATCCGTGTTCTCAAGCGCAGCCAACAGCCGAGGACATCTGTCATGGTGCAGTCTCCTGTCTACACAAATTAGCATATGATGGTGAAACGGGTCAGCTCGGCAATAATTAAAATAATAAAAATTTAATTACATTAACCAACGTAGTTTTTCAACTGCTAGTAGAATTGAATTCGTATTAACTTCAAATATTGCACGATGTTGAATTTCTTTAAATGCAATGTAAAGATTAGAAGACGAGCGGTATTAGAAATTGTATGTAAAATTTCCTGAATATTTGAAAGAGAAATGCGACGAACTTCTGAACAGTTATCTGATTTTAAAGTCGTAGAGACCATTGGAAGTTGGTCATCAATTTTTGAAACGAAACCCTGAAAGGACGCCGTGAGTTTAAAGAGAGCTTGATGAAAAGATGTGTATAATAAAGATTGAGATCGCTGCGGGGGATTAATCCCATTTATAAAGTACAATACTCTTACCTCCGGGTAATCTATTCGGATCAGAGCCGGGTGCGCCTCCCCTGAACGGGTGCCCGTGCTGTTGCTGTTCCCTAAGTAAATTCTGCTCACGTCTCTGCTGCCTTCTGTATAAATACACTCGGTACCTCTTCATTAACCGCCTCTTCCCCCTTCGCCACAGGTGTGCGATATATCTGGGAACACGCGGCAGCGATTATACCGGGACGGAACTGGCAAAAGACATTTACGAGTACCGCGCCCCTCTTCATTTCTCGAGTGGACCTCGATAGACCGTCGTTCAACCGTGTTTCAGGTCCGCTCATGCAACGTCCCGTAAATTTTCATTCAGAGAAATTTAATGGAACCGTTCAATGCCTCTGTTTCCGTTGCGATAATAGTTTTCACCGCGTTATATGTATTAATCGTGAAGTCGCATCTACGAAGGAGTCCGGGCATTGTCTGTTCTTGGAGAAACAGTTCTTTTCACTCTCGTTCGTTCCGATATCAATTCGTACTTGAATCAGTGCCGCGGGCTTGAACGCGGATTTCTCTGACACCGCCAAAGGTAAAAACGCACACGCTCGAATACTCACTTAACAATTTCCGCGTAACATGTAGTCGGCTCTGAAGTATTCGTCGACGACGCAAGGGTCGATGTCGAGTGAAAACGGGCACGCTCCAGTCGCATTCTCTCCATCTCTCGTTTCTTCGTCTCCGAGAATTGCGTTGCTATCACGACTAAGCACAGATTGATCATGAAGAAGGAACCGATCTATAACCCAAACAGAGTTTCGCTTTAAGCTTCGATGAAACGATGTTAGAAATCGTACGATGACACGTTCTTAATTCCAAGTATCAGGCAGTCGTTACGCGAAAACGTACCACGATTAAAAGGACGAAGTATATCCAGTCCCAAAAAGAATGAGCATCCTGCACGTAATACATGATGTCTGTCCATCCTTCCAGACTGATCACCTACAGTAACACGATTATTATACTATTTGTCCATTCGTATGAAAAAGAATATTTTCAAATTATCATATTTTCTTGAGTATATTAAATGCATTGACATTTAATCATAAGCTCGATTGAACGTTTCATTTCATAACGCGTAGGATTCGGAATTATTTTTGATCAAGATAAATGCGAAAGTTCCCGCCTTGAATAGCGGATATGTATCTAAAAATCCGGCTGCTGAGAGGGTTTCAATATCTGCGAGTACCGTAAGTAGGACAGACTCACGAGGAATATCGCGACCCAGGCGAGGCCGATATTGTCGAATGATATCGTTCCTTGGAAAGGATTGTTGCCCTGACCCTTGCACTCGGTGTAGTACTGATTCCAATTAACGCAGGTGTCGTTCGTAATAAACGTCGTGTCGTTGTTGATTAACGCTCTCCTATCGCACACCACGTTACCTAAAAACGGTGTTAGTTTTCAATAGCCTCGTTCACGGCGTCGCGTTTACTGAAAGACTTTTTTACTCGATACGATTCACACGCTCAGACATTACATCATATCCTCTATTCATCGAATTACATGCACCTAAAACTCACGGAGTATTTCAACGCGCTTCTCTCCGCGACAAATAAAAAGAAATAATTTTTAATTAAGGTCGAATTATAAAGAATTCGGAGATTTTATTCGAACAGCGGTTTAAATCCCCGCACTGTCAGGCATCGAAGTCTCTACGCGTGTCCAGTGTCAAACACCCGGTAGAGGGATTAAACGAAATCCAGTACAGCGAAAATAAAGCACGGGAGTTAAACGAGGAAGCTCGGCGCTTCCCGTGCTCTTTTCGCTAAACTTTCGGCGAATTCGCCTGGGAACAGGAACGAGACAAGGAAATGCGCCGACGGGCGAATCAGAGAACAAAAAAAAAAAAACAGAAATTCAAAGCGATTTCAGAAAAGAAGGAAATCGACGAAGCGTGCACTCACCGATCTTCAACGGCGGCAAGTTACTGCAAGAGTGCATTCCGTTGTCGTCGGGTCGCGAGCAAATGTAGTCCTGACCCTGATACTCGAAGAACTTCTCAAGGTCACTGGAAAAGCAACGAGCCGTGATTACATAAAAACAATCGTTCCCCGTGACACGACAAGCGTTCTCGCGTCGCCTTCGCTCATTATAATTAATTAAGAGGTTGCATATTTATATGTATATATATATATATACATGTAAACGTATATATATAATTATATTATGTATATATGCCTTATGCAACGGATGCATTCGTTACATGCTTCGTTTATGCGTGTACACCGTGTATATGCAGCGTGTGTTTCGCGTGACGTATTATGTATAAATGCTATGTATAACCTGTGTACGCGGTGCGTATACAATATGCCTGTGCAGGATGTTTTCATCGGAGTTATAGGTCAATCGGATGATGATGGGAAATGAAACTGTGGTTCACTAGATCTGCACGCTTGCATTTAATTTAGTCCGTTAAAAGGATCTACACGACGGCCAACTAAACTCTAGTTTCTACTAATTCATCGCAAACGAATAAGATAATGTCCCTTCGATCGCCCCGCTGAATTGACCTACAATTCTGAAACACCCTGCGCGGGATATTCCTACACGCAGGTGTACAAAACGCGCGCGCGCGCGTTTACTATGACGTAGATGTGCAATAATCGACGATAAGAGAAAAACAGGAGAGAGAGAAAAAAAAAAAAGAAAACCGAGAGACAAGAAGAACGAGAGCGAGTAATTGAGTTTGCGTGCACGTCGTCGTATCGGGGCGGCGAGAGAGAAATATCTGAGAGAAAAGAGAACAGGGGAAAAAAAGGAGAGCCGACGACGACGCCCCGTTGTAAGGACGGCGTTCCAGTGTCACCTGGTGGATGCAAGAAAGTAAACGACGCTCGCTTCTTCGGCTTCGAGGGCTGCTCTTATCGGGCCGCCTATTCATTTTCATCGCGCGTCCGCTAAAACAATGTCGACCGCCCCGACAAAAACCGCTTAAACAGAGCCACACCCCCGATACCGACCGCCGCCGTGTTTGTACACAGCTTGTTACACGAACGTCGACCATTTCGTACCGGTAAGCATCCCCTTTTTCATCACTGACTCTCGTTTCCTCGCTCCTCCTTCCTAATTTAAATACGCAAGATAGCCAGGGGACATCGTCGCGTTCCCGCTGCACCATCGTGAAATTTTACAACATCGCGTACGAACGTTGGCCGCAACGTCCTTATAAACGTGAACCACGTGAGCATAGCACAATGTATGTATAATACCAGGCTAATGCGTATGGAACGTAATTAACATACTAAATATTTAAATAGCTTCATTAGCCCGGATAATGATTATCTAAGTCGCTAATTCTAAATTCTATGAATGCTGCGTTTACAATTTTGTTACATCGTTTCGAATAATTTATAATTCTAATATTTTTTTATACACACTAAATCGGTTATCGTTTTAATTATCATATAAAAATCTATTAATGACGCCGTATATGTCACATCCGTTTAATAACCGATTATCCAGAAAAATAAGTGCCTCTTTTTATCATCTTTGACTCGAGTGACTGCATAGATTCTATATACTAATGCATGCTGGCCGTTTCATTTTCGTTACATTTAAATGGCAAAATTTCAAGCTGCACAAGCTTTGTTGACGACTTGGGCCAATTCTCATTGCCAAATGGTTTGTTTTCCAAAGTTTTTACGGAACAGAAGGAGAGCTGGAATGCGGAAAGTTCCTGATATCCGACTGGATTTAATTTATCAGACCCGCAGAAGTCTCGGTCTCATTTCGGACGTAATCGGGTTTCGATCCGTTCCAAGTTGTAAATTATTTCAGACCTGTGTACATATAGATAATACAAGTTCCTTCTGTTGTAAAGAGAGCCGAGATAACGAATTGTCGACTCGTTGTCAACGATTTGCCCATCTGCTGAGAACTCTCTGAAAGATTCTATTAAAGAAATATCGTTTCACTAGTCGAAACTCTTCTACTCTTATTTCCACGTAACTCGGTAAATATTTATGCCACTCGTTCACTCGCCACTTTCGCAAGTAATTTGATTCTACTTTTCCGTATTCCTCACTATTCCCGTTCAAAGCAGACAGCCTTCATTGACTCCGCGAATCAGGAGTTACAGCAGAGCGTGTTCGAGACCCACCGGGTACGTGAAAGTTAGATCAATACATATCGGACGGAGTAAATCACGGGAAAACAGAATGCGAAATCGGTCGATGCGATAAACTGGAAACTGGAAATCCACCAATTTATTTGTCGCTCGCCTAAAGCGAAATTATTAACAACGTTATATTCGTGCCGCGAGAAAATATCGCGAGCGTTGCGCGTAGCATCACCGTAAAATCGTCGTTTCTGTTTTCCCAATGCGGTGTCATGCATTAATAACGCGCTGCTGCTATTCGGCGGCCGGATACGTACTAACGTCTAAAACATTTTAAAGGGGTATTCCCGGTGAGGAATTCACTTTTAACGAGGCTCTCCGAACGCGTTCATTACATTTTAAACGTGTACTTCTTTCACGTTTACTGTTCTAGCATATCGTTTTTCAAATATGATTTCATTTTTTAATATAGAATTCTGTGACAGAAATGTTAAATGCTTTAAGGGACGTCACATTCGTACGAAATTTAGAAACGCTACAATAAACGCAAGTTAGAAGGTGCAGTAGATTTGGTCTGTTCCGAGTCAGACGCGTATCGACGAGAAAGCAAACGCGTCACTCAAGGGAAAGTAAGACGAGAGAAAGGATCACGAATACCCCCTTAAGCACCGACTCTGTCGCTAACATAAAGATAACGCATTAACGGCGCTCGTGCAACCATTAGACTACCCCTAATGGAAGCCCTAACTTTTAGTTAGATGGCACAGCTACGTGTGCTCGTTCCACGTTCGCGATGCGATGGTGCTGAAAGTGCTGTTCTTATTCAAAAACCGAGGAGTCAAGAAAAAAGGATAGCTAATAAAACGATGGCTAATGGTGGCTGTCGCAAGTGTGCGGGTGCTGTCTATCGTTTGTTTCTGTGTAAACGTACGCTTGTACTGGCCGTGTCTGAGTTGCTACACTGTACATTTTTACAAGTATCCCTTAACTGCCACTGCAATATAATACAATTTGCATTATAATTACGAAAAAATTGCGATTTACCGTCCCAGGACACATAGTAATAAACAAGGTTTAAGCAAGACCATAAGAAGTCGATAGAAACAATTGCAGTCAGATTAGAAATGGAAATTAGAAAGGTCTCTCGTGATTCAAGGATTTTAGAAGATTGTAAACCATATCGTTTGGCGTTGAGTAAGTTATTGGCTCAGTTTCGCTGTAAATGTTTATTGGAATAATCGATATTTACCTATCAGCCGAGGTAAACGAGAGCGTATTGTTTAAAAATGGCTCGCCGTGTACAGCGAACAGGCTCGTTGCGGAAGTTTAATAATTACACGTACGGGGAAGAGTAAATATATCTTCTACGCAAACTTACTATGAGAAAAAACATTCATACGCTTCTCTCATCCGTCATTTTAAACGCGGCCACTAATTTCTGTAACAAAAGTCGGTCCTGTGTATTACTGGCGGAAGTAGAAAATCGAACTGATTCGACGTAACGTTTTTAATCTGTTATAAAAACGTTCAACATTTGCACATACGATAAAACTTGCTTTAAATGGATGAATGAAATATCGCCAGCATGCTTGACTATTTTTATTATAACCTTTTAATAAAAAGCGCTTACGTTTATACAACATTCTTTCACACTTTCATTCATGGAACATTGATTATTTAACTTTCGAACGCACCGCGTGGGAATATAAACTGCAACAAACCGAACAGAATTTTTATAAACCATTAAGGGAACGGAAAAAAACTTGTGCTTACTGAATGAATCTGAACATTCGATGTTTTCAACAAGGATAAACGTCCCTGTTTCGGTGTCAATTTTTTTATACTACATTCGACTGTAGAATATTTGGATTTTGTCGGTTCTAAAGTAAACGCAACACGTGTCTATCGTGTACAGAATCCTCCTTATGATCAATTAATGCTTCACGATACCGAATACATCGTCGATTGAACACACACGCGTTTATAGTGACGTGCATCGTTTGAACCGTTCGGTTATGTACATACGGGCGTGTACACACGCGCGTACATGTGCAGGTCGCCGATTTTCAGTTTGACACGCGTGTCTACGCGTCCGACGAAACCGCAGCTTCAAGAAACATGCCATACATGGAACAGGCTGGGCAAACAGTCTCCGATTCCGCCTCGCTACCGCAAACGCACACAGGAAACTGACAACGAACGCCCAGTTGAAAGGGTTGCACCAATAAAGAGACAGCTTCATCTTCCATGCATTTTTTATATAATGTAATCAAGATTAGCATATTAAAATCACGTATAAGCATTGTTTCTTATTTTATTATTCTTATTCAATTGTCACTGATCTTTTCCTCAGACATGACTTAGTAAAGAATAATGCAAAAGAAATTTTAAGAAATAGTTCGGAAATATAAGATTTACTATCAAGAGTGGCTTAATAAATTATAGTAGAAAATAAGAGGCTCTGATAGACGTTCGTTTGGAGTTTCCTTATTTAAATCCCTGCTCGGTTCACCGCAATGCGTTTCCGGTAGCAAACGAGCCTGACTGTTCTCGAAAGCACCGTGAGATGAAGCTCGATTTCACGGGTAAGCGAGAATCCTAAAGGCGCGTAACACGGCAGAAGTCGATAAACGATTCAAAATAGCTGCCACGTAAACCAACCACGAAGTAGACCTCGCGAGTAGATCGCGCGTTTAATTAGCTCCGGGATGGATTTGGAGCTCCGGTTCCCCAAGCTCGGTGCTCGGCTCAACGCAGGGCTCCTCGACCACTCTAGCATCGCGGGTACAAACCCGTAAATCATCAAATTAACAGCTACACCGATTGACGTTACTAAACTTAGCCCTATCGTGCGGCCTATGGACTGAACAATTTTTATGCTCGTATCTTTGGAATTTCTGCCTATTAATAGTCCAAAACTGTTTTCTGATTTATATTCTCTTTAGATGTGCTATGAATTTTATTATTTTCAACTTGGGATTTGGCGAATTCATCTTTTCGATAGAGGTGCATGTACAAGGCCTTGTACTAAAGGGAAACAGGAAATTGTGGAAGCTCGTCTCTCTGAGTTATTAAGGAATACATTAATTAGACCTTAATTAGGACAAATGGAATTGGAAAGGGGTGAACCCAAAGGGCGGAGGAAGAACAGGTAGCCAGGCGATCCGGTGTTTCCACACTTATTTCGAGTCGCGATCCCCTTTTACAACAGTGAAATTGCAACTGAAATATTATTAAAATAAGGAAATCTAAATCGTGAGGAGAGAAAGTTCGATTACGAACGAACATCGATTTGGGTCATGAAAAACCGGATGTTTGATCAAAGTGGTAAACTCGGGGGTGCGTTGTACACGACATGGATGTGCTATAGTATTTACTCAAAATGCAATCGTGACGTAATGTTTGCGGCAAATGCGTGTTGACGTAAGAAACGATGAGACGTATTTTCCTGCCTGTCGAACGGGAACGTCCTGTTTTCCGTAAAACACGTCAACAACCTTCTAAAAGGCACTTTGCGACCCCGTCGGGGGTTCACGACTCGTCGACGACCGGCGGGGAACAGATCTTGTAATAAAAAAAAAGGGAAGAAAGAAAGAAGCGAGTAGAAGGAAGTGGTGGCGGAAGAGACGCGTGGCGTAAAGTAGGTGATGCGAGTAGTATCGAGACTAAGAGGACAGATAGAACATCGATTTTCCGTGCACCGAAAGAAATAGAGAGGGCAGAGAATCGCATGAGATTAAGAAGAAGACAGCGGCTGTGGAGAATAATGCATTCTGAGCTCGACACTTGTGCGCAGAGAGTACCTAGGCGTTTAGAGACGGTACACATAAAATATAATTTCCAGTGAGAAAAACGAAATTATCGATATATCGTTCGCATTCGTGTCGTACGTTCCCAAGCCCGCGGTAGGTACATTGCAAACGACACATAACGGTGTTGTATAATATACACAATCGGCGGAGACTGCGGTAACCGCAGCCCGTCGGGGTTATGACACGAGTTTATGCAAAATGACGGTACACGACAGATTGGAGATGCAGAGACGGGTAAAATACCGTTTCGAAATAATACAGTGTGACGCGTGCGCCGCATTTTACCGTTGACAAATTGTTGATCGCGTGCTCGTTCACGGATTAAAGCCGGGTATTCATCTGAGCACGAATGCGAACGAGGCAAGGCGAGTCCGAACAAATGCCTCGTTTTGTCTCGTTTGTAAAATTTTTCTTCGCGAACGAAGTCTGCCGAGGCAACGAACGAGACAGTGATCCAAAGCGAACGCAGTGAACGATGATCCAGCGAGATAGGCAAGGTACGTGGAACGTAGACGAATGCCGTCCATACGTAACCAAATTTTTCTTTGAAGTACCGACTCCGATCGGCTCGGGTCCCGAATGCCTCAGTCTGTGCGGCGAACAGCCGAATGCAGTTTGCCGCGCCTCGGTTACACGTCCACATATGTATGCTTGTTCGGCCTCGCCTTGCCTCGTTCGCATTCGTGCTCAGATAAATACCCGGCTTAACCCTTTGACGGTAGCCGCATTCCCAGGTTCATTATCATTCGAGAATAAACGAATGCTACGAAATGCATGACGCTTTGTCGAAATACAAACAAATTGAAAACAAAGTTTTAATTACTGCTTATTATGTTACATATAATACAGCGTCAAGGGGTTAAAATAAATGTGTGCACAGCCACTAGCCAGTTGGAATCGAGTACAATCTCTGTGTTATCACATGGTTATTAACATAGAATTCCTTCAATTACAATAACATCGAAGTTGTTTTATTTTATACTTTGCACTAGGGGCTGTGGACAAGCTGTGGTGGAGTCAGAAAGTTGTTGAAGTATAAAATTTGTAATCGGTTCGAAATAGTATTTTATTCACCTCTGGGCAAGGTGGCATGCTCTATATTTGGTATACACACTAGAAATACATCTGTACACTCGTTACCGTGATCAAGAGCAAGACAGAGAGTATAAATAATTATGTACATATGCACGTGACGTGACTTATGCACGTACTATACATACACGTATATGCACACACGGACAATGCACGCCTATGCATATTGTATGCGTGAATTCGTATAGATTTAGATATGTATATTTATAATATATGTACGTATGCATAGCACATTGTTCTCTACTAGAGCTTACTAAATGCGTGATCGAACCGAGTACTCGTCCGAGAGAAACCTGCAACAGCGAAACAATAGCCTGTCACTGTCCCCTAAAGTCATGTACTTACGTCTAATGAAAGTCTAAGCTTTTCTTATCGGACAGAGACGGGAAACAAACAAGATAAAGATCAATTTTTATCAACGACGATCCATAAACGTCGATCGATCTTCATCGTTCCCGGCTTTGCCAGGCTGGTATTATCGCTCCTAGTAAAACAGGAATCTCGTTAGTCGTTTTTTGTGTTAAAAACTCTAACTGAATTCCAATGCAGATCCATTACTACCGATTCCTATAAATTGATATCTACCATGATTTTTGTGAAAGTTTTATACAGGGCAGTGAAATTCAGAGCATGTACTCAAAACTTATTCAATAAATACTGTGTTTGACTCTTAAAAAAAAAGAAAAGAATGATTTTCTTATATTAATAGACGATTGTCATAATTATCCAGCGATTATCAGAAGTAAATATTTTATCGAGAAAACAGAAGTTCTACTCAGTGAGAACTGACAATATTTTTCCACGAGTAAACATTATAGCACGAGTGATACTAACTTCGAAACAAAGTTTCTCCCGCGACTTAACTCTCGTTTATTCCCGGTTAATGATAAGCATGCCAATTTATTCAAACGTCTACTGGCAACGACCAAGTTTAGTTTTGGATAAAAATGATCGAACAGCAAACATGAATCCTTGTAAAGTCTCCTTTTTCACCAGCCTGTACGCCGGAGCAGCGTGTCCAGCGCGTGAAACGCGTCTAATAATTCAAAAAACTGTTTAAACGAGGAAGAACGAAACGCGCGGAACCGGTTATAAAGCGTTTAACCGTGGCCGCGCCGCGAACGCGAAACATCTGGCAACGAGCGCGTGTCGAGGTTTCCGTTTTTCTCCTCTTCTTCTTTTTTTAATAGTGCGTTTCCATTAGCGATTCTCGGTGTTCTCAGCGACGATTGGCAGTACAGCGGGAGTAAATGATTCACATTTTATGGCTGACGTGTGAACCGCTTGTAAAGGAAATCGCAATAACTTCGCACGGCCGTTTTCCATCAGAGTCTATCTATAGTCGGCAAGAAATAGCGGTTGGAAACAGCGGTCCTTCACACCTCGAACAATCTCTGGCGCGTGCAACCAGAAATTTAACGCATTCCTGCGACTCGAAGAACGGCAAAGGGAACAAACGTTTTACAGGATAAAGTCGACGGTATAGTAACCGAGTCTGAGAAGTTTAGTTTCAGAAACGTATCAACAGAGATATTCATAATCTCTGAGCACGAGTATAACACGTTAGTATTAGGACCGAGAAGTTCAACACGAAAATTGGTTCACAATCCTCCTTTCGTGCTTGCTCTTCTAATTAAAGCGTAAACGTCTCTGAAACTGAATTAACCATCAATTGTTAAACCAGTAATTGTAGGGACAGTGAACACCATTTAAACACCGCGCGGTGGTAAAATGAAATGTTTTTTATCGAAATATGATCTCGAGGAGAAATGAGATAGCTGTATTTTACGCGGTGGTTCGCGACCGTGAATGGAAATCGAGTGAGCTCGGGTCACAAAGAGATGTGAGAAATTGGCCGAAGAAAGAGATGAGTAAGTGTCGCGTGAAATAGAGACGTGCCGAGCGGAAAGAAATCGCAGCGAACGGGAAAACTTCAATTTACTTGAAGCGATACGTTACGAGCTATTTCGCCATGCATCCCAACGTTATTGCGAATATAGATATGTACGTGTGTACCCCGAACGTATAGACACGTTCGTTTTAAAGGAGATGCGACTACGTACCCACGCATCCGCTGTCCATACTTTGTCAAAGTGGAAGTCTTGTTCGAGCATTGTTTTGTAAAACAATAATGCAGCGAACGGTTTAGCGCTAAAGAGAGGCGGATGAAATTTCTGCGTCAAGTTATAATTAGACAGACTAAGCATTTTAAATTGGTCTGTTAATATATCGAAGAGATCAGCTGCATAGCGTTTGAAACCACGTGCACAGTAATAAGAATGGTGCGCAGAGTGTATCGAGTATCATTAGAAACATATTTAATTACCGAGTCACTACGTAAACCTCGATCGATCAGAGAAGATTTTCAAAATTCACATACGATTTTAAACGTGAAGAGCGTCACTTACGGAATGACCCGATAATTAGAACCGGGGGAAGATTTCGTCCGCGGGATCATTAAAAATAATTTCTGTTCTACGAAAAGCTGAGAAACGTGGATGACGTTAAAGACAGGGGAAAAAAAACTGGCAGCCACGACTGAAAACGTATGTTAGACAGGTTTTCCGTCGCGGCCGAAGAAAATAAAATTGAGTCCTCAGCGATGGAAGGTTCTCCGCGGGAGTGTTCGACGAGTACCACGTGCAAATAATCAGTGAGTGAATATCAACGGGTACGTGCATATCCACGTATGCATGTACGGGTGTAAGTAGACGTAGAGCCGAAAATAAATGAGCGGAAATACGTGGACGTAACGTATTCGATAACGAACGCGAAATATGTACGCCACGCGCGCCGCCGTGGATCGTCGAGAAATCCCGCTGAATTGGATCGCGGCGGTTACAAAAAATTCGGAATCGTGCGAATGCTGCGTATGTAACGAACAGACATTAAAAACCGAATGATCAGGCAGTCTGGGTTCCCGAGCGTAGAACATCAAAAATTCTGTTCAAAATCACGTTGGTGAGAACTCGAAAAAAAATTGGTGGAAGGACGAATCCGTTCGCACGTGTTCGGCGGTGGTGTTAATACTTATCCAGTCGCGTGAACCATGTATTGCACCATCCTCTGGAAATAGAGCACGGTTTATCCGAGCGCAATGTAGCCCGGCGTACGCGCGTTTCAACGTTGACTCGGCGACGCGGAGTGAGTAAGAAGTGGATCAAAAATATGCGGGTAGGAGGAACAAGAGAGTGAAAGAGCGAGAGTGAGAAACGGATAACAGGCAGAGAGTTAAAACGAGAAAGAAGGACAGAGAATGGATGCAAGTAAAACGTAATACACAGTAACAATAAACGAACCGGGCGAATTTATCGCCTCGGATACGGTGGAACGTGAAGAAACTAATAAATGAATATAGTAGAACGTGGTAAATAGAATAGAATACGTCGCGGTTGCGACGATGGACTTACTCGGGATATTTGACGCCGGGCTCGGCCCTCAGGAAGCACCGTTGACGCAGGATACCCTCCCACAGTTGAACGCCGACGATACCGAATATAAAGAAGACGAAGAAGCACAGCAGGAGCACGTTGCCCAACATAGGAAGAGTGTCGAGCAGCAGCATCACCAGTATCCGCATACCTGGCCGGGAACAAAAACGCGAACACCGCGATGTTTAAGTCTCGTGGACTAAAAGAATGGAATTTAGATTCGTGTGTTTACGGAGAACGGTCCCGCGGTAACGTCGTCGTTTCGCCGGTAATTAGACAAACAGAGGATCTCTCTATTTGCGTCGACGTTCCGCTTCGAATTAGACAAATAAAGGATTCCTCTATTTAAGTCGTTTCTCGCTAGGAACTGTATAAATAAAGGATTTAAGGGTAGGAGGGAAATAATGTTATCTGGATGGCGAGTCAGAAACAGCGGTAGGTAATTGTGTTTACAGGAAATACCGCGAGCCACTGTGTTTGTACTGGCACTTAAATACCGATCGATTCTAGATGATCGAAGAGTAGTCGATTCTCTTCTTTTCTCAGAATTCTCGTATTGCAATTAAATAGTCTTTAGTAGACAAAATACGGTTGCAAGGACTACGTATTTAATGGATGCACTCGCATTTCATTTGTCTCGTGGGTACATTCGGCAGGATTTCAAATATAGTTTCGCGTGACCTTATTTACAGAAACCGCAATTTTAAGTACAACTGCGGACCACTGTTCGAAAGACTTTTAAGCGATTGCATCGTTTAAGTACGTAGTACATGCTTTTTAGGAACTATGTTTATCTTAGAAAACAGTTCGCTGATGAAACGCATAAATATTCGAATGACAGGGTTGGATAAAATGTTTCGTACTCACTTGGTATTCTGTTGATGGCACGTAGTGGTCTCAGGACTCTTATTGTCCTTATCGCTGATAAATTCATGTTCTCTACGTTCAAACAATACTCCAAAGCACTGCAATAAAAACGAGTAGAAATTGTTCATTCAGCTTTTGTAACGGCACGTTTTGTTTCAAATTTACACCAAGGAGAACACTACTTAAGGATGTATTGGCTATACAGTAAATACCAAAAGTTTATGCACTTTAGAAACGCATTTTTTAAAAAGAAATCAGACGTCGGAAAAACATTGCTAATAATAAACAACAACAAAAAATTTTCGATTTTTCCGAGATTTTTCCGCCACTCTTTAGTAATCTCTCCTCGGCGGTATTTGATTTTCAAATATCCAATATACTCCCTGAAAGAGCTGTCAGTACGCGTTCGGTCAGTATTTGCATTATTTTTCTGAAACGAAGCCGAGCTTAACCGTGGCTTTGCGTAAAATTGGCTAAACGTTGTCGCATTATCAATTTCGCGAAACCCGTGGCTAAGTACATCCGAAACTCGCGCGATTAACTTTATCCCGCGTGACATCGTTCAATCCGCGAAACTTTATTTCAGAGTAAACTTGCCGCGAAACGTGTTTCCAGCCTCGCTTGTATTCGCGCAACGTCACGTCGCCGGAATTAACTGAAACTTTTGGAGAAGCGACTTCGTCAGCCGTTGGTGTGCCAAAATAAAAATTTACTTCCGAACTCGTCCCAATCCCCCACGTTCTTCTTTCCTCTTACCTCCGACTTTGTTCCTTTACAGTTCCATCAACGATAAACCGATTTAAAAATATTATCGTAATTTCTATAAAAAAAATCTCCAATGAGAATTAATAACGTTCATAAATAACACTATGTTTGGAATAACAAATTAATTTCGCCGGTGTATAATAATAAATAAATATCTTTAGCCGGTGCGTGCATCGTTTTTTATAGATTAAGAAATTATGAACGAAGACCTTTAAAATCGAGTTCTGACATGAATTTTGCATCTTACGTTTAGGTGCAGGAGGCCGTGGATAAAAAGGACCGACATTATTTTTTCACGTATTGCGCAACGCCCGAGGTGTGTACGTGTCAGAAGGACTCTGCGGCGGCGGCGAGGGCTCAAGATCGTGACGTTGCGTGTGCGACGGGCACCGGTGACAGAGAAATAATTAACAAGCACTCACCCAGCCGCCACTATGAAGAAGTCCAATCTATTCCAGGAGTCGGCGAGGTAAGTCCCCTTCCCGTAAATGCCCATCGCGACCATTTTGATCGTCATCTCGAGGGCGAAGAAGGCGAAGATGATGTCGTCGAACATCTGTAAACCGGTGCAACCACGAACGTAGCCGATTAGAGGCGTGCGAAACACCCTTAACCCGATCGGGCGTAATTGATCAAGGACTCTAGACCAGAAGCGGCAGCCCTGGATACCATTAGCCGTGTTCAACCGCCAATTGACGCTTTCTCGTGTTTGCCTTTCCTTTTCCGTGTAAAATCAAACCGGAGAACCAGGACAAACAACGCAATTAATCAATCCCGTTGTTCCGTGCTACTTCCTCGAGTATTTTTTCAGACCTCCGTTACCGAACCTTGAAAGTTTCGTAGCAAGGGTTTCTGTTTCTCGTTCGATCGCGAAACAAACTCTTCTCGCGTTCTTCTTTGGAAGAAAATAGGCCAGCTTTTCGTTGTTCGTAAACGAAATACGCGCGAAATAATTATAAACTACGTCTCGTCTCATCGATTCTAAATGATCAAATAACGTTTGGAATTTTAATATATTAATTATTTAATCCACGTCAGAGCAATTCCTCATCCTTGATTTCCGTGCTAGAGATTAATGAGGCTGATAGAAAAGTTTCCACGATTAATTGAGCTAGCGACATTCAATGCAGACCACTAATTAATCTCCTCTAATTAATCGATCTACATCGATTCTAAATGATCAAATAACGTTTGGAATTTTAATATATTAATTATTTAATCCACGTCAGAGCAATTCCTCATCCTTGATTTCCGTGCTAGAGATTAATGAGGCTGATAGAAAAGTTTCCACGATTAATTGAGCTAGCGACATTCAATGCAGACCACTAATTAATCTCCTCTAATTAATCGATCTATATATAAAATAATTTAAATTCAATCTGTTAATGTCACGACTATCTCTCTAAATATAAATAATTAATTTTCATTAATTTACATAGTCTGCTGATCGATCGACTGTCTAAGATTGTTTATCACCCTTAATCTCTGTAAATTAATTGAGAGTAAAATGTCTAAGCTGCTCAGAACGAATCTAATGCCAGAAAACACGTAGACAATACCTGTACCGGGTGGCAATTAAATCCTATCGTTAATTAAAATTTATTCAACGCTGCTGCGGTGGCGCAGCGGTGAAGAGACGCGAGACGAGACAAAGAAAAAGAGAAGGTCGCGACTTCCAGTCGAAACCACGGCACAACGAGCTCTTTATGTGTATCGTGACGCACGGGATTGTAATTGCGACTCTTTCGCCTCGCGAAATCCAAATTTGACAGCGTGAAAATTGCAAGCGGGTATACAAGGTCAAACACGATTTCGCTTTTTTTTTTTCAAATCCTATACGGATTACGTATATCTTCGATGCGTCAAGTGTAGTTTATAGTTTCACGGATTTTAACAATAAAAATTTTGCGTCGTGCATAAAAGTTGTTACGTACTTGTAATATTTTACAACGGTTGGTCACGCATTGATCGTCGACGCACGGTTGATACATCCCCAGCGTGATGCAGTTTAAAAGAATTACCATCATGCTCACTCTCTCGAACCACGTGATTCTTTGTTAAGGAAAATTGCTATGTTCCAAGTATTTTATAAGTATAAAATTACAGGAAAGCTCATGATCATTAAATAAATGTAAAAATAAATAGTAAATTAAGTGCTAATTAAGAATGATGATAGAGAAATTAATTTGAACATTTTAATACATACTTCCTTATACATTATGCTTTAATGGGATTAATAGTAATGTCTGCTCGTCTCGTGAGAATGAAATTGTTAGCTTAAAAGACAGCTTTCCGACGTTCTCCTCGTTCCAATAAATAATTAGAAAGTGGTTCTACTCGCAGCTACCAATTACGATATTGAGTCTTCATTCATTATTTGCATATACGATATTAGCTATCGTGCTAATTGATTTCTAAGTAGATAAGCTTTTAATTTGCGTCTTCCTACGTTTCTCGATTATATTAACTAAATAAAAAAGGAAAAAATAATACTATTTTGGCGGTCGCGTATTAAAGCGTGGGCACGGTAAAGAGACAATACCGCAAAGTATAGTTCTGAAGTTTAAAAAAGCTCGCCGAAATGAAGTGGCCACGCAAAACATTTTATGTGTTAAAGTTAGATGAAATATACTGTACATTACTCAGGAAACTTTCAACTATTCCCGACGAAAGAACAAGAAAATACTTTTAAACTGAGCATTAATTAAAAAGTTGGATAACATCTTAATAATTGATGTAACACGTAATGATAAAAAACGAGACTTATCAAGTGCAAAATATAAACAGTGTCTGGTTGAAAGATAGATTGTTAAATTGCATAACGTTACGTATTTCGTTTATTTGCGAGATGTTGTTTCAACCAGTACGAGCTTCACATCGATGATCGTAGATAAATAGCCTGGGGATTAAAGAAGCCAGGGAAGGTTTTATTGGAATTACTCGATCATAAAACAATTAGCCGAACACGCGCCGCAAAACAATACAACCCTTCATTTCATCCGCCATTGAGTCTCGATTGGAACAAAACGAATCAGCTGATCGGTTCCACCTTTTATTTTTCCATTCCTATCCGGTACAATTCCTTCGTTAGCCAAACCCGGGGGTATATAAACTATAGCGTTCCTGATCCAGCGACTGTTCTACCCTTGAGACCATTCGCAACTATTATTACCACCCCGTCGCGTTGCGTCACGCCAATTTAGCCGGCTGTTCTGACATTTCACCATCGTCGGTGTCGTCACGAAACGATCGATCGATGAGACAAGGCATAACTGTAATCTCGCTGATCGATCACGGTTGCCAAGTGACTATTAACCTAAACACTATCCTCCTTGGTGCGTGACTCGGCTGGGTAGGGTTCTTTTAGCGTCAGATAAACACCGTAACGTTGTTTCATATCGAAACGACACCACCTTCGTCGATATTATTCGCGAGAACGGCCGCCGCCGAATGGCCGTGTTTTTAAACGAACGGCCCCTTATCTGAGCCGTTGTGCGAAACGAGCGTCGCAAAATCCATGAACGGGCGATGATTTCGAGCAGGAAGCGATGAGAGACGTTCAAAGAGAAGACGTTTCGAGAGATTATCTAAATATTAGGACACGCAGCTCAACGTTGATTCGTGATTTCTTAATCAACAATTCTATGTTTAATCCGCTCCTCGCCAAACTGACATCGTAACGTCTCAATCGAGGAAGTCTGGAAACGAGAAATTGAAATTTCACGGAGAAAATTTGTTAACGAAACTCGTTCACTGAATTATTTAGAGGCGATTTTATGAAGTCGATGCTGTATTTCACAGTTAGATAAACTGATTGCGAAAACCGTGGGAGGAAATTTTTACCCTCGAGGCGCTGGCAATACTTATAAATTATGAGGTGCATTATATTTCATCGTTGAAAGAAGTGATAAATCAATATTCAGGAAAACTGCAGGGAACTTAAAATTGGGGATGCGGATAAAATTGCTCCTAGCGAATGCGAGGAAACTTGGAAATGCCCGCTGTACGACTATATCGCAGGCAACGAACCGCGTGGGAACTAGGCGACTGACCAAGTTTCGATTGTTACGACCGAAGGAGAGACCGTGGTCAGCGCGTTCTTTGGAAATAACTTGAAATATATGGACGAACCTTGGGCAGACTGATAAACCTTAGATGGATGGTCGATAGACGCGTGAGATTTACGACTTGTTTGGGACGCGGGCATAAAAATCCAATCGAAGCGATAAGTCTCATGTATGAACTGGAATTTTATAGAGCGATAAAAGCGGCGGATTTTCAAATCGCAGGGGGCGAACAATCGCGATCGTGACGAGCTCGTGACACGACCCTGCACGCGATGCTTCGTCACGATACGTTACCAGGCCACTGACACTACGTTATTACGTGCAGCATGGCACGAGGCTGATGGCCTTCCTAGCATGCGAACGTTTCTAACGATCATGTTCCGATTTACTCTGGCAATTAACTCTCGAAATATATTTCTGCGCCAGGCACGAGAGATCACATTGCGTACCAACTGTAACGATTCATTATTTAACGTCTGACCCTGTGTCGTGACTTTGAACATTTTCGAGATCAACGAAGGCATTGGCAGTGATACGATCTGAAGGCAACTCGTGTCCAATTGTTTTACTTTTCTTGAAGCGACCGATTCACTTGTCCGATGATAAACAGCCGACATAAATCCCGACTGCTACCTACAAATTATTTAGCTTCGCCCCGGATTCAGGCCGGGGGATTTATTTTCCGAGCGCCGTACAGCTCGACGCCGCGGCTCGCCGCCGCCGTTGCCGTACAACGCGTCGAATCTAATTCATTTGATGTACGTCCGTGGAAATGAGAGCCAGAAAGCTCCGCCGTTCGTTCTTGTTCCTACAATAGCGGCAGCCTATTGGAAATTTATGTTTGCAATTCTATCACTTTCCCATCAATGTCAGACCCAGTTTTAACGTCCGCCGCGCCGTTCGCTACCGTGAAATATGAAAGCAGGTATCCAATTCCTCCGATCAACCTTCTGGCAATAACTACTTCCACAAAACTTGAACGCCACCCACAAATGGATACGACCTTACGTCGTTCATTATTACTTCTTTAAATGATCTTCAAAAATCTTGGAAATTAATTCTTTAAAAAAAGAAACAATTAAAAACAGATTAAGGCAGTAAATGAGTGAACAGTAACAATCGACTGTTGAACTCGTTTTATATGCTTCGAAATGTAGGAACGATTCTGCAGAGCTTTTGATACAATTCTACAGACGGTGATTAAACGGCATTAAGTCCGGAGATTTCGCTAATCCCGGTATTAGTTCCGCGTGATCAATTTAACACCTACTTTAATATACGATCACAGAGTCTTCGGTTCTGTCAATATTAATCAGAATGGATTACGCTGTAATTTGCGCATCATTTCCCTGCATCAAGCAATTCTGCAGAGGATATCCAATCTGTATGAAAACATGTTTCACGTAGAAATTGAATAGTTCAACGTATATTCGTATTAAATTTTTCGTAAGGTCGGAGAACATTTTATAAATTCGTAATAATATGGTAGAAAAAAGATGAAGCAATATGAGATATGAGATGATATAAAAGAGGATTATGTATAATAGAACAATGAAAGTATCTAACGAACACGCTTTTATGCATTACGTATTTGCAGAGATAGTAAAAAATAGAACACGCGGAATATGGAAAGCGCGTATCACTGCTTTTCAAATAAATTCCTGCCCTTATTTTCTACATCGACGTTACAAAGTCTAATGGACAAGAGGTGTAATGGGAAATCTGGTCGGAGGAACAGCTGACTAGCCTCGAATGCTCTTTGGACGGGGTCAAAGATTTATGTCGGAGGTCCATCGGGGTAAGAACCGAACCGGATGGGGGACGTTTCCTTGGACAAATCGCGAGAAGCCCGCCGCGTTATCTACTTTCCACAAACATGCGGAGTGTGTCCGATCAATAAACGGCTGGCCTCCGCCAGGCTCTCTCCTCCGGTGCGGTGTAACCGTCGAATCTTGCCGCGGCGCGTCTCGCTCCGTTGAATGCAAAAGAGTAGAGAACACAGTCAGCCACGGTGGTTTCACGGTGGCGAAGCCGCGTTACTTTAAAAAAATACGGACGGATTCGCCGGCAATGTTGCAGACGTAATCTCGCCCGAGTCGACGCCGCTCGTTTCATCGACACGTTGAAATCACCGACGGCGTTTGCTTAGCTGGTGTTAAGCTTCTTTCGCGGGTGAAGCACGCGAGACTAAATGCACGTACGATTAAACTAGGCGAACATGTGCAAGCGTTCGTCATGAGTATATCGTACCTTGTGAACGATAATAATTGTCAGATGGTTAAATAGGAAAACCAGAACAGAAGCTCTGTTCCATTTACTATAGACTGTATTTTATGCGAGAAATGAAATGATCGTTGATCGTTTGAAGTTAACCCGGCGGAGATCACGTCCACGAGATTCGACGCGTATAGAAACTGGAGCAACAGTTTGCCTCGAATTCCCTGTCTCTTTGTGAGTCAGTCCTCGGAGACAAAAAGTTCTTTGCCAAACACATATAATAAGTAACGAAAATTTCTCTTTCAAGTAACCCGCTGCATACGTTATGTATATATTTACATAACAGGGCTATTTTACAAATACCAAATATTTACCGTGTAGAAGGAATAAAACCAGAAAATTATGCTGAGGAGTGATGTGGTAATTCTGTAAACACGCGAAACGTTTGTTCAGCAAGATAAAAACTGCCTATGTTTTATCCTGACTCGTGCGCCAATTAATACCAGGAAACGCTTACTAATTACGGAACTCTTTAATCTCTGCGGGCTGACCTATTGTGTGGAGGGTAGGTAATCCCGGATAAATCGTAACGAGTACGATTTTCGACGATGTGTCGGAGAACGCGGACGGAGCCACGCGTCCCGGCAAGAAAATAACGAACCTAACGACGCTATTTATGATTGAGCCTGTGCACGATAAATTGTTCCGCGTTTCGGTGGAGAAAACGCGGTACGCCGGCGGAGAGGTAAATTTAGTCACGCAGCTTCCGCGAGCGCGTACGTGTACGAGATACCGCATTTGCTACGTACGTACGAGCTACCCCGGCTCTTGTAGGTCACGATGGGCACAATTATTGAGCGCGATTCGTCGCTGATGTTTCCACGAAAATTATTAACGCGTCCGCACGAGGAACCAGCGCATAAATCGTTGGCTACGTGGGCGAATCCGTGGAACTTCCGTACGGGGATTGAATCTGGATTCAGAGGACGGAAAGTCGGATTCGAAATATTCTCGGAGCAACGGTCGACACAGTGATTATCGTTTTCACGCGAAAAGCCACTTGATTCCAGAAAAGTTTTAATTGACGCGTCAATCACGGGACAGAAGGCCAAATCCTTTCTATGTAGGTGGTATTACCTTATCTCCGTGCTCGCTCGTTTTTTTTTTTTTTCAACTAAGCGAGGAGTAACTATCTCTCTACCTTGCGAATGAGGTTTTGAACATGCGAGCTTTAGATGAGGAATCAATTTCCATTCGGTTTTTCTCGTTCTTACTGTATAATAGCACTAGTTTAACGATATCAATACTCAGTATACATAAAACGTTTCCTCTCTTGTTCGTTCTCAATAGAAATTTTTTACCTGAACAAAACGTGTTTTTCATACTACGATCGATACACTTGTTTTTATTGCAAAAAAAAACAAGGTAATAAATTATTGTCACAGGTGACCTGTTGTCAATCGCGTCTCATTGTCTAAAAAACTTTGTTCTCCATGAAAGAGCATCCAATTAAGGATGTATTGGCTATACAGACAATCCCAAAAGTTTACGTACCTTAGAAAAACGCATTTCCTATAATTAAAAAGAAATCAGACGTCGGAAGAATAATGCTAATAAT
>NW_017176883.1:242462-253622 GCF_001652005.2 Ceratina calcarata | reverse complement strand
ATTTGGAAGAAATTGAAGGGGTACCCCTTGGAAAAATCTCGGAAAAATAAAAAAATTTTTTGTTGTTGTTTATTATTAGCAATGTTCTTTCGACGTCTGATTTCTTTTTAAAAAATGCGTTTCTAAAGTGCATAAACTTTTGGGATTGACTGTATAGCCAATACATCCTTAATATGCCGGAGCGTTTTGCAAAAAGTTCGGTTTTGTAATTATTAAACAATCAGAACGGACGAGAAGAAGGAAATACCCAAGCGTGACCGCGATTCCCATTGCGCTCACGTACAAAAATTTTCCCCTCGTTCGACGTGCCACGAATCGACATCAAATTAAATTCTCTTCTTCTGATCCTTTCCAGATAGGAATATTAGCAGCTATTGTCTTGAGAGATAAAACGTTCTTAATAACTACCGGAATATTATGAATCCATATTGTCAGTGAATTGACGATGTCTATGTAATTTTCCATAGGAAGGCCTACAGATGTACGATACAGGGAGCTCGTCTCACGGGCGACTAGCATATAAAAAGAAGTATGTAGAATTGACACAGTAAGTGACTATCGGGAAGATGTTCAGCTTCCTTTTACCCTTCCGCGACGGGTGATCCCGTCGTTTTATTGCCTCGTGAGCCGTTAACATAAAGTGGGAAACGTGCTGGATTTGTAGCACCGCGCCGGTACACCATCGATAACTTTTATCTTTCGCACCCGCAAACATTCAGGCCACTGTCTTTTTTATCTAGGATGATCCCGTCGATACGCAACCCGATAAGATGCATGCGCGGATAAACGAATCGAGAGGCTCTGATCGTCCTCGAGCATAACTCAGGTACCCCGTCGCACATAACGGATCGACATTCTATTAACGTTTCCACGATTATTGGACAAAAACCGTTTCGAATAGATATTCGAATCATGAACAGGACGAGTTAATTGAATGTGATTATAGAATATTAGTGTGGAACATCAGTTCCATTATGATTTATTCTTGACCGAGTGAACATAGATGGTACATATGTTTCATAAATTACTGTAAATGATGAACGAATCGAGCAGATTCGATCTGTCAAAGTACGATATATGAATCGAACTTGTTTCTGTACACTCAGCAGCTCACCGTCGTGAAACCATTCGTCGAAGATCGAACCGACGGTTGTTATTTTAATTGGAAGACGAGACCAATAAGTAGAGCAATTGCGATTGATCAACCGGTGTGACAAACGTAACGTTTTAGTGGCTAGCAGCGTGATGATCGGGAGACGGTGTTAAAAGAGCGGGGCGAAACGTTGAGATGCTGGGTAGAATCGAACGTCGCGTCGAAACCGAATAAGTGTCAGGGACGTCGATCGGAGGACACGTCGCGCTCCTTTCGAATTCACTGTTCTCGCGATACGGCCAATCGATCCGACGAGTCTGTCGAGCCTGGAAACCTAAATCCCGCTGAAAATCCATCCTTTCCCCACCGTTCCCGTTCGGCGAACCTCGAGGATTTTCCTTTTGCTCGCCGATGATTCATCGCCTTCCGCGCGATCGTGAGATTGAGAAATAAATATGGGCGAACTCCACAAAGGCACCGTGGCTCCTCCATAGAGCCACATTTCCTTCTTTACGACAGCTTTATGCAAATGGGAAGCCTTCGGGCTTACATATTGGAACCGAAATTGGATTTAAAAACAAATCCCGCGAGAAAAGTTATAGACTATGAACAGAAACTGAAATACAGCCGCATAAGTATGCGGCGTCTTAAAACATTTTCGGAAGTAGGTTGGGATTTAACGAGACGAATGCATCGAATCTCGTAAACCGGCCAAGGTATCGGGACAAAAGTGGGACAGCTACCAGCATGTAAATCGAGTCGGTCCTGGAAGGAGAGACGGCCCGCTCAAAAGTCGGAACGAGACGTCGTCGTCGCTGCGCCGCGCCGTTTCGTACAACCGATGATCGATTACTTCCGCCTATCTAACGATCCGAACCATCGGCAACGTCTCTGCCGGCCCGTTTCTCGTCGACGCGACGCTTCGAATCTCGTTTACGGAACGGTTAATAGACAATCAGCCGGGCGAAGCGGCCGGGCAAATTGTCTCGATCGACTGCCACTTCCGGGCGGCATTCGGGCCTGTCGAAGATTGCCTCGTCGACGCCTCCCGGTCATTCGATTATTTTTCGCCCCGTTTGTAATGGAGTTCTGGGGCGCGCGAAAAAAGAATGCGCGGCGACGAAAACGGGTCACCGGGATCGGAACAATATCGACGGAATTCGACGGGACAGAGCCGAGGGGCCGTCGCCGTTGCATCGCCGATGTATGCAAATCGTTTCGCTCGCTATTGCTTCCGGCTCCATCGATGTCTGACGAAAAATCGGTTGATCAATCGCTCCGTTTCGTCCCGTTCAGGCGACGTTTCATCGATTCCTGTTTCTGTTTTCGCTATAAACTTTTGACCGTGCAACAACGTTCGGTCCCGCTGTGAATAAAAAAATTGGTTTCATTCGTCTCGGTCCGGGCAAGCTGCGTAAATTGAAAGCGATTCGTACTGCAAAACACGAGAGCGGAAGCGGCTCGCGTGTTCGTGACGTGCCGCAATTGCATCTGAATCATTCAGCCGGACAATCGAGTAGTATAACCCGATAATAAAGCAGACGTCGCGCTTCTAACCCGCTCGTACGTTCGTCGTGAAATTGTACGAGGATCCTGTCGCGTACCGTTGAAATTTTAACGCCAACTACTTGCGATTCAGAATGGAGAATACGTTGAAAATGAGAAGGATCTTCGCGTTCTACTTTTCGACTCTCATCGACGCTCCTCCGAAACGCGATGCGAAATATGTAGTAGGGCGAAACGGAAATCTCGTGGAAGGATCGTCGAAAGGCAAGTGGAAATAGAAGTCCCGAAGAAAACGAGCGCGCGCTTCCGTTGGAAAAGTTGAAAGGAAGGAAGTGACCATCGACCGTGGAGCCTGCGGGGTGGAGGGAACGTCGGAAGAAATTCTTGCCGGCTAGTAGATAAGCGTTCGTCGAAGGGAAAGGTACAAGGGGAACGTTTGTTCAATTTCCACGGGCAAACGGGAGATGGATAAAAGCGGCGGAGAATTGCGAAATGCTTGGCCCGCATTCGCAGTAGTTCCAGCCGTCCATTGTCCGCGTGCACAATGGAAATCTTTCTGGCGACGCTTGTTGCATTGCCCGATGCTCGCTCGCTGGCTGACGAAACTTTGCCCGCCGACCACGTGCGTTCCCGCTGCACACAGTGCACACCCCGCAATTTCACGCACAAACAGACACACGTAAAACGAGCGGCCCGGTTGCGGTCGGAGAAGGAAGCTGAAACACGGTACCAGTGTTCCCAGCGGTTTTCTCAGGTCCTCGAGCGACCCGTTTCCTTCTACGCAAGCGGACGAAATTGGACCGTGGTCGTGCATATTTAAAACTGTAAAACTCTCGTAACAACGATGGATCCGATGGTCTCGTTTGTCAGCGTCCCTCACGGCTTTTCAAAGACCTCCAGCGCACGTAATTCGAACGTGCATTTGTTACCAAAGAGTAATGAGAGACGACGTTAGATCAGAAACGATTCTCTACAGTCCTCGTTACGTTTTTCACTTACAAAAAAAAGAAGTTAGTTTTAAAAGGAAGAGAGGTGCGTTAAAAATAAATATCTCGGAATTGTGAAGGAGTGCTCGAAACCTACGCGATGGAATTCCTTATAAAAATAATTGCGGACAGAAATAGCCGCTGCGACACTCCAGGAAGCACGTTGAGACTGCCTCGGGGGTCGCGACCCACAGGTTGGGAACCCGGAATGTAGACAAAACGTGCCCGTTCGGTCGAGTATCTGTACGAGCATACTACGATTCGCCTGGGGATAGGTCAATCAATGACCTATTTAAAACGCCTTCGAAACGACCTCGCGCATTCCATCCGATACCACCATGGAAATATCGTCGACAACACGCTTTTTAACTCTCTTCCTCGTGTCTGCGATTTTACGCGGAATTGTCGCTTGAAAGAAAATCGGGTCGTCTCACCTCGTTACTTCCATGCAAGCGAACTAATATGCGGAAATATTAGAAACAGATTTTAATAATACGATTTATAACGCATAATTTTGTCGAAGTATAAAAATCAACTGGAGATATGATAAATTTGACATGAAATTTTTTCGTCAAATATATTAGAATAAAAGGGAGCTCTTTGCAATCGATAAACGCGGACGGTATGAAAGCCGTTGAAATATTTCAGTTCCGCCTGGTGTGAATGGAGTCGAGAAAAAGTAGAGAGAGAGAGAGAGAGAGAGAGAAACAGTCAGATTTCGAAATTTCGTGAGGAAGAATTTGCTCGCCGCGTCGCGTATTCGCTTCGGAGAGGAAAATAAATGCCGGACGAAACTGGGAAAGCGGTACGATGTGAAATTCGATATGAAACTTACTTATTCCGTTCCGCGAAGCAGGGTGATCGTCGGATAGCTGTTAGTAGAGTAAAAATAACGATATCACCGTTTATAAACGAGCAGGCAGCGTCGTTGCGATCCAAAAGGATATGGATTAGTGATGAGCGCCAGACACCAGTTGCGCGGTCGTGTGCTCTGGTCGAGATATCGCAGTGCGACCGGCACGAAACCAGGATAGGGCAGCTCGTCGCCGTCCACGTCGTCCACCCCGTCGTCGTCGTCATCTTCGTTCTCGTCCTCTTCGTCGTCCTGGTCGTCATCGTCCTCGTCCTCGTCTTCCTCCTCGTCGTCCTCGTCGTCGTCGTCCTCCTCCTGATCTCGGTGGACGATGCGCCTGTTGGCCGATTGACCGCCCCCATCTTCGTCCTCGTCGTCCTCGAGGTCACTGAGTTCGGCGACGTCACTGTCGGAACCCTGCTCGCCGTTACCTGCCCCGGCAGCTTTGCTCGCCGGACGATATCGATACCCCTGAGGATAATGCAACGACATGCTTCCCGATCGTTGAGCGTCGTCCAGCAGACGCGAGGATGACGAATCGAAGTTCGCGTTCAGAGGCGGCTGCCGTTCGATCGGATGTTGATCGATTCCCGAGCTCGCTCGCCGGATGATTCGTCACGGAGTAGATTTATTCCGATTTTTCGCGACAACGTTGACGTCGCTGCTCTAAACGACGGAACCAGGTGTGGGAGTAAGAACGACATCGAGAATTCGTAATTCGGTCGTCGGTCGCCTGTCGGTCCGATGCCACGAGCGATACGAACCACGTATCCCCGCACGGCCTACCGATAGAGACGCGCACCGCGTTTTTGGCCACAATCGTCTCGAGATCGAAGAAGCTGCCGCACGTCCGCTGGCCGCATTTTATGCCATGTAAAATCCAGGTGCGTAGCCGTGTGCCTCGCGACGCGCTTGCCCCGTTTCTCTCACCTGCGATTCTCACCTTCGGTGCCCTCTCGTACCGTGGCGCGGGTTCACCTGCTACCAAGCAGGACCGCTCTCGACCAGGTCGACGCGGCCGATCAAAGATTTCCGGGCGATACGAAGGCACTCGATCTCGCGATCCATCGATGACCGAGCTGGAAGCGGGAACGAGAACGCTTGCAACTCGTGAACCGTGCGGGAACTTGGTCTCGGGGAGACAGCTTTTGGCAGCGAGATAGAAAGGCAAGGCGCGTGAGCGGCGCGTGGCACGTCGTGTGGCACCCCGTGAAGAGCGGTCCGTCCAGTCGAGGGCTACCCTCCGCCGGAAACTCGTCTCCCACCGTTTTTAAATTCGTAAGATCGATCGCGGCCGATCAACGATCACCGAACTGAGTCTGTCTGAGATAATTGTTAGAATAACCGCGATCCGTACCAAGCTGTTCTCGAACGTGCGCGTCGACGGTGCCCGGCGCAGCGTCGACCGGTGACTGAAAAAAACGTCGAACATCCTTGTCGACGGAACGGAACGCATGCGCGACCCTTTCCGTCTAGGCGTCCCTCGCTCATCAGCTTCGCGACCTTCTGCATCCTCCCTCGAGATCAGCAGATCCACCTACTCCGCTCTGCCTCCCTTCGCGCGTTCTCGGCGCCGCGCGGCGTGACCTCTCCATCGTAGATAATCTACTCGAACGGAAAAAGGAGAGTAGAGATAATCAGAAACAGCCAAGGTGGCAAGCGACCAGTCAAGGGTGCTGGCCCTGCACCACCTCTCGAGATCTTGTCGCCTCCGGCTTCATTGCCGACCAAGTGCCACACGCGCTTTCTTTGCTCTTCCTTTAGCTTCACTTCAACGATAACGTCTCGACGTAATTCTCAATTGTCGGTCGCGTTAGCAGTTCGATAGAAATATGGTTCGCTATAAATTGCGTTCTCCTGTAAAACGAGATAAACGCTCGTCGACGAACCATTGTGAGGACTCGATCTCCCAGGGCTTTAAAGATGATTCAAGATTCTCAAGTTTCCCCCTCAGAAATTTATCATTTCATCGCTTTTTCTTATCAAAATATTTCAACGCTCTTTTTTTATTAATCGATTCCAAAAGGGATGCTTGTTAATTCTTGTATAAACTCTCGATATCGTTTCGCTTCCTCGCTGCTTTCTTCTTTCAGCGTCTCTTTCAATCTCTCTCTTCCTCGAATGGTTTATATACCGCGTCTATTTTCGGTTGGAATTCAAGACGCGATTTTGCGGTACGTATCGCGTTATATTTCACTCGAACAAAAGTCCGGACCAATATGCGAAAACAGACTATACCGATTTCGTTTCTAACGCGATTTCATTCATCCTATATTTTTCTCTGATCGATATTTAAATGTCATTTACATTGGGCGTGGGGTAATAAAAGAGTAAATATTTTTAAACGTTCCGTTTTATTAAAACAAATAATATTTACAAGCATAGTCAACAAATATTGATATACCTGTTAAAATTTATTGCGATATAATACAGTGCATATCATCACTTGAGATTCATTAGATTTTATTATACATAATTTGGTTACAGAACATCAACAAAATTCGATAATTTTCTTGCTTCTGTCGATCTACTTGTTTCATTAACAAAATGTTTTTTATCAGTTTTCATCCAGTAACGTTGACAGCTGCTCGGGACTCGTAACAGGCAAGGAACACGAGGTATGCTTGCACACGTAAGCGGTTGCTCGACCATCTATGCACTTCATATTATCGAAATGCTCGTTTTTACGAAACACGCTGTCCCTCTCGTCGTGATCGATTAAGATGAGAACCCTGCCGGGTATCAAACGTTTATATATAACGCGAAGCAAATCGTTGGTGTCCTTGGCGCCCCGTTTCCCAGCCACGTAAATCTGGATCAGAAAATTCAGGGCTTATCAAATTTCCGAGAACACTCGGCGCGGCTCTCGCGATATGCGTAAGTTCATCGCATGTACCTGCGTTGCATCATCGTGGCAGCGAACGAGCGCCGACGTTAGCTGTGGAACTCCGATGGATCTCTGCATCAGCAAATGCCTGAACGCTCTGAAAAGGTGCAGCGCTTTGTCCTTGAATTCGTCGCGACTCAAGTAATCGGCCAACCTCAGTAAATTCTCAGCGGCGACCGAGTTACCGGATGGTTCCGCTCCGTCGTAAGCTGTGTATGAGATTATAAATCTTAAAATACGTATACCCGATCTTTCTTTCTCGTACATGTTAGTGCCTAGTATTAAAACGCATCCAACAGCCACAGCCTGATGAACTTAACGACTAAATCTAATGAAACACTAACCAGGCCTAGCTATAAATATTTGGATACGCTCAGCTTTATTGCAAAACGTTGGTTTCTATGACTTCGCAGTTAAACGCGGCTGCAACTACCACGATAGTACTAGCACGAGAGCACACGAATTTTGATCGCCGCAAGTATCGCCTTGAAAATACTTAAACATACCTTCCTTGAGCCTGACGATCACGCTCGGATCCCTCGACGTCGTCGTAAAATACCCGCCGTCTTCCTCGTCCCAGAAGTACTGATCTTGAAGATCTTGCAACTTCTCAGCGAACTTTAACCATTTCTCGTTCAGGCTAGATTCATACAGATCTAACAATCCTCTTATAACGAATGCATAATCATCTAAGAAACCAGGTATCGGTTTACGCCTAGAAATATGGTGTTAAGAATGTGATAATATTGAGACTCAGAATTTATAGTTGAATAATAAAAATAATCTCACATTTGAGTAATCGTGTTTTTTTCACCGCGATAACAACTATGAAGTAACATATTTTTGCTCTCATCGAACAGATGTTGTTCGATAAATTTCGCCGCATCTGCCGCACATTCAATATATCGTTTATTGTCAACTGCCGCACCTCCGAAAGCTAAGCCGGTTATCATGAGACCTGAATTCCAATAGTTCATTAATTTAGCTATTGAAACAGTGTTATATACGAAATGCATTCTTCTTGAAAGCTTACCATTCCATGCTGTAATAATTTTATCATCCAAATGAGGACGCGGCCTTGCAGATCTCGCTTTATATAAAATAGAACATGCCTCCTTGAGATGTGTCTTCGTTTCTTCGACGCTAAGATTAAAGTGTTTAGCAGTTTCCTCGATATCGTCGTATGCCATTAACACATTCTTTCCTGTCAACTCGCCATGTGGATCCTAATAAATATCAAATACATTTCGTTAGCGATATAAAGATTAATTTCTTCATTTTTATAGAAAACGAAATGTTACATACTTGGGACGGTTTTACATTTCCCGATTCCTTTATATTAAAATGCCTAGAAAATATATCCGATAGCTTAGTATTATTATCTTTAGAAATCTCTGTATCGAGAAGTGAATTGATCTCTGCAGCGGTCCACACGTAAAAAGCACCTTCTTTTTTCGCACCTGCATCATGCGTCGGATAAGAGTCTGCATCTTCAGCACTATAAAATCCACCTTTCTAAAGCACACAGAATAAATGACAAGCGTAAACACAGAAACAGTTCTTTTCAAAAGAACGGATAGAGATACCTCGTGTCGAAGGTCTCTTAGTACGTATGTCGCGATGTCATCTATGATTTCAGCGAAAAAATTATCTTTGGTCGCCAGGTACGCATCGGCATAGGACTTCATTAATTGACCCTGGTCGTATAACATTTTTTCAAAGTGTGGAACATGCCATTCTCCGTCTGTAGCATATCTCGAGAAGCCCTACTTGGAGATAGAAATCTTAACAGTCTTCTGAACGATGAATCTCAGCGATCAAAATCCTTACCTGGCCCACGTGATCATGAATGCCGCCGTAAGACATTTTCCTCAAAGTGTACACGCACATATGCAAGCAATTTGGGCCGAAATCGCTATCAGGATCGCGTGTATACATGTGAAACAAGAAGTTGAAGTTCACCGGTTGCGGAAACTTCGGGGATTGCATACTGTACGAGGAACCAAATCCACCAAACTTAGGCTCAAATTCGCTTGCAAGTAGTTGAACACACATGTTACCACATACCAATGGAGGTATATCGTGTATCTATACACGTGAGAATAGACACAATTCTTTTAAGTAAAAGATAAGAGAACTTATTTCATCTACTTACCTTAGACGTGTGCGGAATTCTCGAAATATTTCGTAAAGTTTCAAGGTTGCTGGAACCAACTTCTGCTAGTTTACTTCTGGATTCGTTCCACTAGAAGATATAAAATAAAGAGTTAATATTAATCTTACAATTGTCTATAGAATCAAGTATCTGTACCTTTCGGGCAACGTTGAGTAAAATTGTTTTAAATCCTGTTTGTCTAAATGTGTCTTCTGGAGGGAAATAAGTTCCACCGACTATGGGTCTTAAATCAGGTGTGAGGAAGACGCTCATCGGCCACCCACCGTGTCCGCTCGTTGCCTATGTCGAACAATAGTTTTTAATCTATGTACAATGTTTAATTAGAATTCAATGTAGTTACAATTACTTGCTTGTATGAATGTCATGTATATCCTATCGATGTCTGGCCTCTCCTCTTTATCTACTTTTATGTTGATAAAGTACTTGTTCATTATTTCGGCGATTTGCTTATTTTTAAATGATTCTTTTTCCATGACGTGACACCAATGGCACGTGGAATAACCGATAGATAAAAAAATACATTTGTCCTCTTTCTTTGCTCTCTTCAAAGCTTCATCGCACCACGAATACCAATCAACTGGATTTGTGGCATGCTGCAGCAAATACGGCGACTTCTCTGAATTCAGACGATTTTTTCTCTCTGCACTTTCAGGATTACTCGTTGATGCCATATTTTCGAACAATGGTGCACTCAGTGACCTTTCATTTATCCTAGAGAATCATTCACTTGTCAATCAATTCAGTTTCATACTTTGTAAAACAGAAAAATTGCAGAGAAAATAAAATCAGATGGCGATGGTGGAAGAAGAGTTTACAAACTTTGTACGTATGTATGTATATTCATATTTAGATTCTCTACCTGGTTAAATACAGAGGTTTGTTTAGTGATACAAAATTACTTTGTAATATATGTCCGGGTACTCCACAATTTTGGGTTGACCACTTTTTGGGTAATGCAGTTCGGTAGTCAATTGTTGACAGAAAGCGGTATCTTCCCAAAATCATAACACTCCTTGCATGAAATATGTATCTGACAAAAACAATGAAATTATGAATATACATGGCGCAAAATAAATGAGACGAATGTATATGTAACATGTCACTATTAGAGAATGTTATAGCACTCTGTTCATTCTTTATAAGTACATGTTACAGATTTTTCTCCTAGAAATTAATGTACCGTCAAAATTTATATTAATTCGTTAGTAGATCACTAAAATTTAATTATTTTCAATTCGTATCACAGATCATTTCCGCTCAGTTTATACGAGACGAGGTAATATTTACACAGACTTCCTCGCTTTGACTTATGTTAACATACGTTCATTTCGATTCATTTGCATCCTCATTGTTGTGAAATCACTACTGCAATACAAATAAAAAATGGGATGGCGCATTTCTATTAGAAGAGAAAGACGTTTTTAATTTATCTCTTTTCGACATATAAGCAGAGTTTTCGGTCAGGGATTGAAAAATAAACGTTATTCGTTTATTGTATCACTTACCTATTATTTAATCAATTATTAGGTTAATTAACATTTTAAAACATAAGTTAAAATGATTTTGGGGTTGCACGTGGCGCCATCTAGCGTTCATGGCCGCGAAAGTGCTTGGCTCCGATGAATTTGGAGTTCATCGTGGCGCCATCTAGCGTTCACG